>NC_134411.1:99201530-99234030 GCF_038048845.1 Mixophyes fleayi
TATTAAACTGTTGCAGCATACACCCTTATTATATCCTATGCTGTATATACTGAATAATCCTCTGCTATATTATGCATTATATTCCCTAATTATATAATGGGGTGTACAGTATATATGTATATTATATACTGCTTCACAATTATATCTGCCTTAATTATATATACTGTGCACCCCAATTATGTTATACTCTACATAACCATTATATTCTGTATGTATGCGTTCTAAGATGATTAATGAAGGTGATGTCTTTAAGTTGTGATGAATGTTTCAGTTATTGGTACGTCAATTGCCCTTTATATTATAATTGTTAAGGTATGATAGCTATGTTTTATGATTTGAGCCCACATGGAATGCTGGGAGGTGTACATGTGTATGTTGTGTGTGTATTTAGGTCGGTATTGTAACCTTATTCACTCTTCTCCCTTTATCAGTGAATAGTGTCTTTTTTAACAGTAGCTCCCTGATTTTCTTCAGCTATTAGTTTGTGTTCTGTTAATATTGTTTTACACCTATATCATATACATGCATGTTATAGTATACTGCTGCATTACAATATACATACACATTATTCACTGTACATCCTTATACCACTTTATAGTATATTTACACTTTAAATCATATGGACCCAATATACACACAATGCATTCCTAAATTGCACATTCCTTGAGCCCACAGAGCATTGTATGTATATAAGGAGTTGGCCTCTTAATTATCACCAATAGAAATGACTCCCAAAAGTCATGTGGAAGCACTCCTTTTTTGTGTTGGGTACTGGGATAGTGACTCGGGCAGCCTTACCACAAAACCCCCAGGTCTTCAGTACCCATCATTGCTCCACTTGGTGGTCAGCCACAGCAGTGGCTGGGTCTACCACTAGTGCGACAGGTGCCATGCTCCGGGGCCCATGGAGGTAATGGGGGCCTGCTGCACGGCAGAGGGTGGTGGCTGCGCTTCCCTTGTCCCCCCCCCCCTTCCTGTATCAGTGGCCAAAGCTCATTAATTCCCCCTCTGAGCCACAGGTGGTACTGGTGGGTGCAGCTGTTTTAAAATTACAGCAGTAGGTTTCATCTCTACACCAACCACCAGACCATATACCACGTACCACGTGTGTGTTTATATTCTAACATGCATAGTTTTATTTATTTTACAATTGCTAATAGGTATTTTTCCCTGAATCCTATTCCCAATAATCCCGCTCCTCAAATATGTTTGGCCACCCCCCCCCCCCCCCCCCTGTTACTGAAGTGGGCAATTTTATTAAAGACAAAACCCAATTTAGCCTTTGTCTTTTTAAAAAAAAAAAAATTGGCGCTTTAAAAAAATGACTGGATCTGTCGCTTAGTAAATATACCCCTAAGAATCAGCCAAATCTAGGAGCCAGCAGAATACTTTAAGGGGCCAGGAAATTTGTACATCCATTGACCTCAATAGAGATAACTCCCAAAATTTTGGAGCCAACAGTGATTTTGTGTCAAAATGTATTGCTGTGGTCTTCTACAAAGAAATGAACTAGCCAAGTTTTTTATTGGCTAGAAAAATACATTTATTGTATGTGTGTATGGTACGGTACATGGTATACTACAAGGAGTGTAAACTAGTGTTTTGATTCTTGCTCAGTTCCACCTTATTTTACAGCCTTACAGAATATCTGAGGCTTATAATATACAAGTCTTTGTGTACAGTTGTGCAAAGTTGAGTAAAGTACAACACATTGTACTCAATGGTCTCCCATATATCTGTCTGATGGTCACTTATATCTTCCACGATTGTGTCAGAGAATGTCGATGAACCTGCACCAGCGGCTCCGATAATTACCTGGTACGGTATAAGTGTCAGAGACTGAGTACATACTAATTGTCCTCTTCACACAGTGTCCTAAAACAACTGATTTATACGATCATGTACTTCTCTAGAATTGTAATAAATGGAAAAAACCCATAAAATGTTGTAGTGTAATTCACACTGATTTATGTAGGAGGAAGTCACTGGATTCTGCATTGATAATGAAACACTATAACAGTGTTCGCTAACCTGCGACACGCCAGGTGTTGTGAAACTACAAGTCCCAGCATACCCTTCCAGCAATAAGCTGCTTTATATTTGCAAAGCATGCTGGGACTTGTAGTTTCACAGCACCTGGAGTGTCACAGGTTAGCCTACACTGCACTATAAGAAAAATAAGCCCGCGCTCGGTATATCCCACATTATATATGGTACCAGCTGCTTGGCAATATAAATGCACATATATGTATACAAACCAAAAAGACAGTTGTCAGCAAAACTGCATCAAAAATCCTTTAAACTGCATATCTGCTGATATGGCTGAACAAATACATATGAGATTGTGACTTATTAATTCATGGGGAGCTACTGACATCACTGAGGCTCAGGACACCTCGTGCCTCATTCCTCTTTGATGTCTCTCAATCCAGTCCCCAGGGACCCCAACAGGGCATGTTTTCCATATCTCCATGCTGGAGCACAGGTGTAGTCGTTACTGAGTGATACAATGTAACAGATCCACAGGTGGTATAATTAGATCACTGCTCACCTGGAAACCTACCCTAGTTCTTAGAGTTCTGATAGGTTGAATATTTGGGTCAGCCCACAGCGTCTGCCTGTACTGTGAATGTGGAACAGGTGAAGTAAAGCAGCTTCTTGTGATCAGAATTCTCAGCAGGTTGTTTAATTTAGAATATTCTGACAATGGATTAACAGGTGACCTTGTCCTGTGCTGTCATAATTGGGGATCAAATACTTGGTCCCTGGTATAAATCTGAAACAGTGGTCCTATATGAATTCTAGATTATTGACACTGTTTTAATGGAAATATGAATTTTTATTGTCCTTATTTTCTACGTTCCACACCCTGCGTGCACTGGTTTGTGCTACAGGGCCTTTAAGACCAATTTTCATTTTGACTTTGGTCCCAGACCTTATTATTATTCCTATAACCTAATATGACAACCAGGATGCAGCCTGCGAGTGCGTTGGCCTGTGCTGTATAACCTGTGTACAGAAGATATTAATCTGCACTGCTCAGCTCTCCAGTAGCTGCTGCAGAGATTGTTATTAACCTGTAAATCGTTGTATAGAGACGGTGGGGGGAGGAGGACGAGAGAAGAGGTTTTTATGTCTGCTGCAAACTGCCTTCACTTTACTGCAGTGTCTGACACAACCTGTTCTGTAATGTGATAGGTGTGTGTGCGTCTGCCAGTCCTTCTGGAAAGGTATGTGATGGGAGGTTAACCCTGTGTGATCCTGGGGGACTCTTCTGCTGTATTAATGGGGTCCGGCTGGAGGGGTTTGTGAAGCTGACAGGGATTGGGTTTGATGTATTCATCCAGTTCTGTGTCCTCTGTCTGAGCACCGTGCTGGAGGACTCTGCATGGAATATAGGACATTATAGGGCCTTGATCATTCCTGGATTCCCAGTCACTTCCTGTTCTCAGATTGCTGCATTCCTGACAAACAGCTGACACACCCGTGTGGGTCACTCCCAGCGTGCTCACATACATTCCCTATGTATCATGTGTCTGTTAGTTGCGTGTTGTGTGTGTTCTGTCACCCATAGATCTACACCTCTGTTTAACTGCATAGTCTGTCTGGTCACTGCAGTTTCAGATTTACCAACATAACCGATCTTCTAATGCACATATACAGCTGCAGCGCACAATATTAATCCCATGTATAATGTCTGCAGTCCTTGAGCTATAGTCCAGATAATACCAAATCGCTGCACTTCTCTGGCAAATAGTGTAAAGTGCCTCAGACTACCTGTAGCTCTCCAGTGGTTGTGGGATCAAAGTTCTCCGCATGTTATCAGGTCTACCAGAGGTGAATCGGGCATGCTGGAACTTGTAGTTCCACAACAGCAGGAGAGCCACAGGTGTGGAAACATAACTGAGGACTGTCAAACAGCCGTCACTTGATCCTTTATTACTGCGTGTCCCATGTAAATGATAGAATGTGTGTGTGTAGCATGAGCCAGTACTATACAAGGATTGTAGCATTTTGAACCTTGCGTGTTTCTTTGATCTTCGTGTAGTTGCTGTCCCCCTAATTCAATCTCATATCAGTGGAGGATTCAGCTCCAGCTTGTGTATTACCCTCTGGCCTGTCACAATGAGCTCACACTGAACTCTGGATAAAGCTTCCTTTGTTCCATGTCCTGCATTGTGTAGTGTTGTACCATCGAAGCAGTTTTTGCAGATGTATTCTGTTTATTCGGAGTGGTGGTTTGATTTATTTATTTTTAGTGTCATTTGTAACAGTGATTAACGTTTTCTTCTCATGCTAAATCCCAAATCTGCAGCTTCCAGGTTTGATCTGATTTTCTGACGCTGGACTCTCTCCAGCCCACAGCGACTGAGTCTGATGTGCGCATTTGTGTTTCAGTGACAGAGGTTTGAGCCTCAAAATAGAGCTGCGTGTTGTCCGGAGGCGAGATGATGAACCCTTTCTGGAGCATGTCGTCGGCTGCTGTACGGAAGGTAGGAAGCAAGAGCCAAGTGGTCACATAATGTCGTTTTATTTGTGTGTGTGTCAGGAAAAAAGATTGGTGCTTCATCGTGTATAACCTGGGGTTCCCCACGGCATTGTATGTCTTTGTTTTTGGACACCCCCATCTCCCCCCTCACTCCAACAAGTGACACTGCAATGGTCAGTGGCTTTATTTAAAGGTAATTTCAGCTACATAAAATCTCACCCCCCCAAACTTTGCAATAAGTAATTGGATACATTGCCAATATCACAAAACACATCTGTCATATTTCTGTCCTGTAAAAGTAACCCATTTAATGATTAGATCTAGGTTTGACTGCTCAGAGTACAATAAAACATGTAATAAGTAAATGTTTTCATCCTAAACATTGGTCTTTAAACATTCAGAGCAATTTCTATTCAGACTTTCCTATGTGTTGTATGCTGAGCTTCCTATAATGTCGGTGAAACTTAACTACTTTTTAAAATCTACTTGCTAAATAAAATATTACATATTGTAGAATAGTGATGCAGAAACAGAGCGTGTTCCCGTGAGCGTAACCGTCGGCCTGATTGGTTGTAGTGTCTAATACCCAGTCTGCACCACTTTACAATTGGAAACAAACCCTGTAATAAACAGAGTATATTGGCCCTATACAAATAAATGTTCTTATGGCTCAGTGATCACAAGATGAATACAAGCATTGCCTTATTTTTGTTTTTAATTATTCCACAAGGACATCAGAAACCTACACGCTATTGCTAAATCTTATTCATACTTTTTTCGTTCATGAGTTTGTAAATGTAGATTTGCTCACAGAGCTCTTTGTATTCTTTGAATATACTAATGGTAGAGTTTCCATTACGTGGGCAGGGTCCTCATTACCTGCTGTCCCTCGTACGTCCGGCCACGTCTCTTGCTGAGTCCCCGTAGCATTACTCGCTCATCTGTGCTACTTGCGTGTATTAACTCATCTACTTCCGTATCTGACGCTACGGAATCTGGCGTCTGATAAATAATGTATTGTGGGTGGCTGGAGATATGGTTGAAGTTTGTTTACCATTCATGAGTTTATTATTTGAGGATTAATAGATAAAGTGTGAATAAGGTTTAGCACTCGTGTGTAGGTTTGTGATGTCCTTGTGGAATCTATAAAATCTGTTTTTGTTTTTCAGAGACCAGACAACGAGGAGAAGATTGGAACGGGGGGCGACCAAAAAATCAGCCCCCCTCGGTCCTCGTCGACCAAAAAACAGCTTCCTTCAATACCCAAGAATGCAGTCCCAATTACCAAGCCCATCTCCCCGGCCCCTACTGCGCAGTCCACGAACGGGACGCATGCGTCCTACGGTCCTTTCTACTTGGAGTATTCTCTTCTGGCAGAGTTGTGAGTTTTCCTAAATTGCATTATATGTGGGTTTTGTGGTTTAGTATTTTTCCTATGACCCTCTCTAAGTAATGACTTTTCTGGATGCAAAAACTCATTCTTTGTCTTAAAAATAGGGTGGATAATTTTTGTGATACTTGTCCTAAAACTGGAAACATGGAGCTACTGACAATGACCATCTTAATCCCGATGCTAACACTGGCACACTGATCTGTCCCCTCTCTGGTGCTTGGAGTGATATATTGGGTGGGGCGGGGGTTGTTCATGATTCCGCTTCATAGCAAAGTATAGACAACGTGCTGTAACCCATAGCAACCAATGAAATGATTACTTTTTGTCTTCTAAGCTACTAGAAAAATGTGTTTAGAATCTGGTTGCTATGAGCTCCAGCACATGGTCTGCTCCGCTGTCCGTGTAGTATCCATTAATGACACCCCCTCCCCATCCCCAGTAATAGTATCACATCACATAGAGCATCGGCAGACAGCAGATCTCAGGGTGCCATCCTACCAGCGTTCATCACGCACTGCCATTAGCTTGAACTGCCTTCCATTCAGCAGCCAATGAATGCTACATACTGCAGCCCAAATGGACTCTCCGGGGGATGCTCCCGGAAATAATATTGAAATGGTTGCAGTATCCTTGGGGATTGATGATCCTTCTTTAGAGGTGTTTCGGCTGCAGTCTGCACCGTTCAGATGTAATGATAGGACACACTCACAACAGAACGTATAGGACGCCTTCCTGTATACGGGACTGGTCCGTTATATTGCTATAGCTGTAACTGATCGTAGAGACTTGTTACACAACTAACAATTCTTTTCTTCCGATTTCTTTCCCAGTACTCTGGTGGTGAAGCAGAAGCTGCCGGGGGTCTATGTGCAGCCATCGTACCGCTCCGCTCTGAGTAAGATGCTTATAATCTCCGTTATACACAGTTTATGGTGCGTGTAGTACATGTGAGCTGTAACCCGTAGCAACCAGATATTTCCCCTATTAGAGCCTCACTCTGCACCGATCGAAGCTGGTGTTCATAGATCACACTGCTGCTGACAGGGCAGGTTGGGTATTGATTCCAGCCAGGTTATAGGACATAAATAAAGCAGATTGCAGTATATATGTTAAGTATAACTCACTGGTTAGTATTCATGAGGCTGTGAGACTTGGATTTATGGGCCAGTACAGGGGTGTTCTTGGTAATGATTGGGTGTGCCCTCCCCCCTCGTCTGTTCGTGTGTCAGAAACAATCGTCAACGTCTGATTAAACCTGGATCGATCTTGTCTTCACAATAACTTTTCTTCTTTCGTTTGCAGTGTGGTTTGGAGTCATATTTATAAGACACGGGCTATACCAGGACGGAGTATTTAAATTCACTGTCTACATCCCTGACAACTACCCCGACGGAGAGTGTCCGGTGAGCGATCAGTATAACATGGTATCAGTGCTGGCCAGCTGCAGTTATATTGTACCTCCTGCCATAAATTCACCTGATCATCTTGTACAACCAGCAGTTTAGACGTGAACCCATCCAGTTCATTAGTTTGTCCGATTTAAATGGCATTAAAACCTGAAACACACGTGGCAGTCTATCTATGCATCAAACTGCCTCATAGTAGATTATAAGCGTTCTGTATGTAGTAAATGGAATATATATACTATATAATACTTGTCCGTTCTCTATCTTAGCGCCTTGTCTTTGACATCCCCGTCTTCCACCCTCTTGTTGATCCGCTGTCCGGGGAGCTGGATGTGAAAAGAGCGTTTGCGAAGTGGAGGTGAGTTTTGAGGCTGCTCTCTGGGGATCTCGGCCAGCGGACCCCCGTGGAAGCCCCTATTATCCCGCTGTGATCCTCTTCTACATTAATGATCTGTATTGTTATACGTCGTATGTGCTCTTGTCCCTTTCAGGAGAAACCATAACCACATATGGCAGGTACTGATGTACGCACGGAGGATCTTCTACAAAATAGACACCGCCAGCCCCTTAAACCCAGAGGCTGCAGTACTGTAAGTGGGGAACGGGGGGGGGGCTAAAAATTCTGTTTTGGCTGCAGCTCTATTTTATTCAGAGCCTAAATGTTTTTTTTATGAAAGGAAGCAACGCTGTTCTTTTGAGAGATTATTTATAACGTGCATGCTGCCATGTTTCTGTAAATGTCCATCCCACAACTAAAGTCACTGACTTGGATTAATAAACCGGCCCATTGTAACAACCTACAATAAAGGTTTTATCCGTTTACTAATAACTGTTAATGTCACAGTGAAGAGGAAACCTTTTATTATATAATTTACATGTGTGAATACATTTTTTATTTGGAGAATTTATTGGGGAGGGTTTGGTTTCGCTGAAACTAATTGAACTGTGTGATTAAAATATTTTTTAAACTCTTTTTAGGGGCATATTCAATTGACGGCGGGATTGCCGAAAATCCCGGCTCAAAAAATATTACCGTTATTACGGTAATATCTCGCTGGATTTCAGCTCGCAGCTCCCTGAGCGAGTAAATTACCGTATTAACTGTTTTCCCGCGCAGGATTACCGTAATAACGGTAATATTTTTTGAGCGCAAGATTTTCGGCGATCCCGCCGTCAATTGAATATGCCCCTTAATGTTGGAGTCATTTTAATGCTTTATAGCAATGTCACTTTAGCAGGTGTTAAGCAGTAACATTGAAAATTGTTGTCCAATTGTTTGTACGTAGAAATTTTGACCTGGACAGAGGGTGATGTCTGTATAATACAATCTCTGTCTGTCTTTCATCCTCTGTGTCTTTCTAGGTATGAGAAGGATGTTCAGCTGTTTAAGAGCAAAGTAGTGGACAGTGTTAAACTATGCAATAGCCACTTATTCAATCAGCCGAAAATAGAGGATCCCTATGCAATTACGTAAGTGGCATGATCGGGGAACCAGCCCGTTGGGTGCGATAAACCAGACTTTAATCATATACAGAGAACTTATTCAGCGAATTCTGTGATGTTTTAATCAAATCTGTCCAAGATGCCATCTGTTGTATTGGTTAGAGATACATGTACATCTCTTGCACCAGTCTGCATGTAGTGGAAATCTGGGCCCTGTGTGATTGGTTTGCAGTCTCCTCTGTTGAGGTTAACGGAGACAGTGGTATCATAGGCAGCGTTAGTGGCATGCTATGCTTTAGTAATTGAGCTTTTTGCCCTAGAATGTGCTCTTTGTAAACTTTGAAAGTGTTGTGAGGTGGAAATTATTTGATGGGGTTTCTATCTGAATGTTACCCAGGATTCCACTGTAAGGTTGATTAATAGTAAGACTGAATAATGTAGTAATTGTACTTTAATGCTCCAAATTTGGGTTTGTTGTCATTTTTGACTTTTTTTTTTTTTTTTTTCTCTTTCCAACCCCAGGTTTTCTCCCTGGAATCCAGCATTACATGATGAAGCCAGAGACAAAATGTTGGCACCAAAAGTACGCACCTAGAGTATACCCTTTACCGAGTCTGTTGGGATCCGTTCTGTTCTCCTCGCTGCATTATGAGGATAATCATGTGATCTAGAAGTGGAATTAGATTGAAAGCTTAGCGCAAGTGTCTGAGATTTTCTTCCTATGTCTTAGAAACTGAGTCTATGTACTAAGGCAAATCTGGAGATAGGAGCAGCTCATTGCTCCATATTTCTCTCACGTCACTTGACGTGGCCTCTGGTTGAGGGTGTCCACATGGTAACGAGATTAACCATTCATGTAGAGTATTATATATGGTGCCATTGTGATGCAAAGTATGAGCACTGTGGTTTAGGATTCATCAGTACTTAGAGTCCGATATATTCTATCACAAGGTGCTAATCTGTGTATTATAACCTGCAATAAGATGAGTATTAGGTGGGGAGATGCAGCCTGACTTATGAGTGTTTCAGCATCTACTGTCCCAAGGGCCACAGATGTTTTCTGTTTATGCAATTGTCCACCAATCATATTCATAGATGCACGCCCACATCCCTGGGACCGCCCCCATAAAGTGACTCTTGTGGGTTTATCTGATAGTGATGTCAGTTCAGTGTCCATCTCGCTTTCGCATGAAGAGCGCCCCCTACGTTCAGGTAATATGAACTGAGTTTAACCTCCATTATATCCTGAATGTGAGAGGGGAAGCTGGAACTTTATTACGTTTATATTGGAACATTACACTGATCAGCGTGTACTTTCTGTGAAAGCGCAAAGGGCATCCCATTATTAAGTACCCATAAAAGTCCATCTGTATTCCCCGCCCCCCCCCCCCCCCCCCCTCCTTCTCCAAATGTATATTTATCCACCCTGTCTTAGGCTTCACTCTACAAGGGACATTAGATCTGGCTGATCCATCAGACCAAGATACATTTTGAATCCTCACTATGGCCCCCAAGTCAGATTTTGCAAAGAAGAAAATTGTGCTGTTTTTCTGCATTTTTAATAGGGGGGTCTTTTAAAATGTAACTTAACAAATATATTTAGCAAGTCTTGCCCTCATTCTATCAGTAACTAGTAGCCCCTGTAGAGTATATGTAGCACGTGGCTTCTCCTCTGCCGTGGTACAAGATGACACCGTGGTGCACTCTCCTCTGATTGGACAGAGCTCTGTGTCACCTAACAGACTGCTCCCTGCTGCAGGGACACGTTCTGTAGCTTATACAGCGATGTCCTTACGCCGTTGTGTGTGACCCTGGGAGATTATATCCTATATAATAACCAGACACGATAAGGTTTCTACACCTGGGTGTAAGTAACAGTGATCTCTACCACTATGGCAAATGGATGTGGTCCAGGTCAGATGATGAACTAAGAGTAAGAAGCGTTGGGGGTCTGACTATTGTTTGTTATCAGTGACGTTACCAGCGTATAACACAACACAGGCAAAACTTTACTCCTAAAAGTCTTTTTTTAAATGCACTTTCAGTCGACTTTATCTTCCTGACAGATTTGTTTGTTGGTTGCCCTTGAATATAACTACTGTTTTAGCTCATGGCTGGTATACAGCTGTATTTACATAGTTGTTCTATCATCAAATATGAAATCTATAGAAATAAACCGCTCTGCTCAGAAGATAAAGTTGTCTGATGGATTACCCATTTGATGGTTAAGTTGAACAGTGATTGTAAAAGACATGTGTTCACCCTTCATAGCTGCTGGGTCTGATACACAACTTGTAATGTTTATATCTTGCACATCTTATGGGTCGCTGAGACCACTGTGTGTCTGTAATTGCACAAGAGCGTTCTAGACACGTTCATGGACTAAAATTTCATTTAAAAACCCAACAATCGGGACAGTTTAATTTTCCAACCCTTTGATCTGGCTCTTTATTAAAACCTGGTTCTAGAACGCTCTTAATGTTGCACTGTGTGTGGAAGGGCAGTCCGTGCTCCGATTTATTTGGCTACAAGTTTGGGAAGGCGACCTTTAACCTCTCCGTTTGTAGAGCCGTTTGGCTGTGTGAGCCGGTGTTCAGCTGCCTTTCTCTGTTTTCCCACCTAGAAGAAGTCGGAAGAGCAGTATAAATCTATCCACGTCTCCGGCCTGTCCTGGGTGAAGCCCGGATCTGTTCTGCCGTTCAGTAAAGAGGAGAATGCTCTGCAGACCTAGCGCCGGCGGCACAGAGCGCAGGATCGGGCCACAGGCGGACTGTAATAATCCTTTAATTATGGCATTGACTGTACGGAAGAAGATGGGAGCATCGCGCTCTCCCAGCAAGATCAGGCTTTTAATTTTATTTTACGGATCTCCAGCCCGGATTGGGATTTTATCTGTCTCAAGGTTTCATTAGTTTTAATTTAATTTCCTTTTTATTTGCTTTGTTTTTAAACACCCCCCTTCCCGGGGTAATGGAGCATTGGGGATGAAGCTGAATGTTTGCGGAGAAGCGGTCTTCGATCCAGGGGGGGACCCCAGGAATTGCGTGCATGCTTCGGCTGCTTTCTTCAGTGCTTTTGGCAATGGGGAGCTGTAAACCTCCCTTATAGAATGTACATGAGGTTTTTTTGGGGTTGCTGGATTGGACTTTGTGGGTCTTTGTAACTACATTTGATGAACACTAAATATAACAGATCTGTAGTATAACGGTTTTAAAAATGCCTTTTGTTTGTGTAAATACAGTTAGAATATTAAAATTGTAAATATCGTGTGTGATAAATCCACATCTAGCACTTTTGAAGGGGAGTTTGGGAAGTTTGTGTTTTTGGAAACAGGTCCCAAAGTGTATTTGTGTCTCGCACACTGGAGGCAGCCATTTTGTCGGTTGGAGTAATAACTGCCTGTGCTTTTCGTTGGTATCTAGAGAATTGATCGGCTGGGTGGATATTGGTTCAGCCCACAGGACGTCTGCCTCTGCTGTCTGTAGAGCACGGGGTACGCATGGAATGGGTAAGGGGTACACGGTAGCGCAGACCGCTCACGGCATCGGTAGTGATGTCACACAAGAGCACATCAGTCCTGGTGACTATCTGCAGAAATGGGGAACTTTTTTTCTTTATTTTGCTTAAAAATCACTTGTGTTCAAATTGTTTTGTTTTACTTCATTGAATAAACGGATACATTTGATGCCATTGCTGCTTGGTTACATAATGAAGACCTTTAAATACAGACACTTGTGTGTTTTATTAGTGACAGAGAGGGACAGGCCAATAACGGTGTACCAGTGAGTTTCCAACGCTTTGTATCCCCATCAAACTATACGACCAGCTTCTATCTCCGTAACTAACCTTGTGGAGCGCACGTTGTATAATCCGGGTATTGTCACGTTGGTGCGTTCAGATGAACCTGATAATTGTCTTGTGCCAAGAAAACGCTGCATTTACACAGCTGTGGGGGCAGAGTGCGCCCGTGTGACCGTACCCTTAGTGTTTTGCTGCTTGAATGAATTGGTAGCCGTTGTTTAGGCCCGGCCCATAGACCACTTGCTGAGCTGCAGTATAGCCCGGCGTGGCCTTATCTGAACTCTCTGGCTTGAGTGTGGTTTACTTATTGTGTATCTATTGCCCCCCAATAATCAGATGACTTACTGTTTTAATTATTGCTCACTGGGTGCCGTTGTCTTCTACACACTGCAGAACTAACCCAGGGCTACAACACAAAACAACTTTCTGCTGATGTAAATGCTTCATGAACAGGACGGGAGACATTCAAACACAAAGTGAATTTTTGGAAACTTTTTCATCCCACCTGTGAAGTGTTTAATTGTTACCTGTGAGTGCAGGTGAAGTCTGAGACCACAATCCTGCTTTCCATACAAAGTAGACGCTGAAATTGGGAGAACTCTTACTTGTAACAAGAAGCTTTTATGGTTTGGGTTATAAAATATTTTAAATGAGTATTTCCCCCCTCCCTTTTTTTTTTTTTTTTTTTTTTTTTTTAATTTTCTATAGCTGAATGAATAAGCAGTAATAAAACTAACCTATAATATGGAGTCTTGGGGGTAGAATTACTAAAGCGTCTAAAAAGGAAATGTTTAGGTGTTACCCATAGCAACTAATCAGATTCTAGACTGTACCAGATCATCTAAATGATTAGATGTTGCCCATAGCAACCAAACTATTTTTACTTTAGACGTTTTAGTAAGAGATCTGGTTTGGGTGCCCTGCAGCTCCCAGCTGATGTGCAGGGACCCCTCCCCAGACTACACTAATCCAAGTGATTTGCACCAAGTGATTTTTAACTAACTTTGTCATAATAATGGGCTACGCTGGCTAATACCTGCTAAAAAAAAAAAAAAAAAAAAGTAACCAGTTCTCCGTTTAGCTTTGTCTAATTCTGACACTTGACCCTGCAGCCCATGGACCAGCTGAGGTTATTATGAAACGTTATAGGACAATATTGCGCGGTCCAGACCGCCCTCTTACAGGCGGCTTGATTTGTATCAGGCCTGTCCAACCTGCGGCCCTCCAGATGTGGTGAAACTACAAGTCCCAGCATGCCCTTGCAGCTATCAACAGGTTGTCTACTGGCAAAGCATGCTGGGGCTTGTAGTTTCACAACACCTGGAGGGCCGCAGGTTGGACAGGCCTGTTTTATCTGGTGCGTCCAGCTGAACGTTGGAGACTGGGTTGGATAAGTCTGACTTTTGAGGATTTGCATCAGTGCTAGAGATGGATTTAACTAGGGGGAATGTAACACTGAAAATAAACTGCTGTTTACAAATGGTGTATGCTAAAATATCTGTCTTCAATGCATTGAGAACCAGAAACCATTGCATCTAACAATAAATGTGTATACTGTTTTCACCAGCACTTAATGGTTAATATTGTATCATTGTAACCGGTGTTACTCGTTTCTTTGTAACGTGGAGTAAATCCCTTATAGGGAGGGGAGAAATTGTGTGAGCAGATGCCTGAGACCCTGGATGTAGTCACGGCAAATATTACAGGGTCATTTAACTGTGATGTAACAAGACTGCTGCATATATTTAGTACAGTTATTTTGGAAGCTGGATAAGTCCGTTTGGCTGTTTTGTGATCATTCTCTGTTGGTACAAATGCACATTTGGGGGCTTTTATTAAAACAGGCGGCTGTGGGTTATAGCATTTTGCAGCTACCTAAGCACCAATAATCAGGGCCATCTTTTCCATTGGGCACGATGGGCAGATGCCCGGGGGCTCCACGGGCAAGGGGGCCCCCATAGGTAGGGCTCTTAATTAGAATAAACATGCAAAAAAAAAACACCTTCAGGGCCCCGGTGCACTGCTTTGCCTGGGGGCCCATAATGTTAAGATGGCCCTGCCAATAATATGCCTTTATTATCTTAAGAAGATTTGTAGCCAGTTTGGTTGCTGTGGATATTGGAACACTTCTCCTAATTGTCCCTAATATTTAGAATTGCAAATCTCTCCTACAATAGCTTTACAATCCTTATGGAGAAATTGATGACTTTGATTTTGTGCTTAATCACATGATCTACATTTGCTGCAGACTGCTCACACCAAGAGCCCCCCCCCCCCCCCCCCCACACAAGTATAGATAGGTCCCTCACCAAATATACACCTGCCTATTCACACAAGTACAAAGGCTACGTAAGATTCCTGTTAATGATCTATTTTATACTCTGATGTTCTGAAAGACGACAATCCTGCATGTTAGAAACCATCAATTTTAATATTTTGCCAGCTAACAACAACAGGAGAATTCAATACTCCCCCCTCTGTACAATGGCATTGTACATTGTATTGATTGCAGCTGTCATTCTTAACTAGTCGCTATTTCATCTGTTGCTGAGCAGCTCTTTGTGCTGTGTTCGTACATACAGTACCAATGCTGCTTTATAGTAATGTGTCTGTCGAGTGTTTGAATACTTGTTAAAATTTTTAGGACTGATGGTTTTCGTGTCTGGAAACGTCTGACGTCGCCATCTTCTGGTGAAGAATAAGAATGCAGCAGTATTGGTTTGTCTACAGATGTCCTGTAAACCATTAGAAGAACAAGAAACATTGTTGGTGTTGGCTGACTTCTGCATTATGTGAGGATGGCTGGGATAATGTCCAGATTATTGTATGTTAGCGCAGGGATATTGTGCTTACTACTCTGTGTCTAACAGTATTTGGGCATCCAGAATTAGAATATTAAATAAAAAGACCAGTTAGGGGTGATTTTGGAATGTATTTTAAATACAAAATGATACCTTGCCCCTATTATAAGGTCCCTTATTTCTCACCAAAAAGTATTAGAAAAAAAAGTCCAATATTGTTACAAACTTGGTCCTGAAAATTATCTGATTTATGCATTTTATTCCATGTTCTGACAAAGTCAAACTGCATAATGACATTATCCAGGCTGTCTTGAAAAGTGCCTGAACAATGGTTATTTGACATTATCCAGTAATATCTGGCCAATCGGGTATTCTCATTACCCAGAATTCCCTGCCCAAGATATGTCAGTGTATGTGTTAGTAGTTTAGGTCCTTGTTCTGGCAGATTAGACTGAGATAGTCATTGTACAGATGACATTGGTTTGTGTTGTACTGAGCTCTGTATATTCCTTGTATATAGCAGGAAGTGTAGTATTAAGGGGAACTTAGTTGTTTTTCATAGAAGACAAATATGCATATTTTTTTTTTTTTAAATTATGTATTTGATAGAAAAACCCAATCAGTCCAGGCATTTGTTTAAAAAAAATCTGCAGTGTTCACGTCAATACACAAGAAGCAGATAAAATGTTTATTTTGGCAATATAAGATTCCTTTATGGGAAAATACTCCAGAATAATCCTCCCTGGATCGCTGCTGGTTATAATGGGCACAGGCTGATCCTTTCTGGAGTCCAGGCCTGGTCAGGACTGTAAGAAGGGATCTGCGGGGGCCGTACAACGCTCTCTGGGTATAAATACTTGTTGGTGCTGAGCCGTGTTGGTGAGGCCGCTCGTGGTTCCATGTATGGGGCAGTCGGAGAGCTGCTTTTCAGTTGTCCCAGGAGGTATTCGTTGGTGCTGACTAATGACCTGAGGGGGCACAAAGTATCAGGTGTCAATCACATAATTTATACTCCTCTCTAAATACCATTTAATAATGCAGTATATGGATAATGAACTTTTTAAAAAAAAATAAAAAAAAACCCCACTATTTTTCACAATCCTAACCCTGGATTGCTGACATTGAGTCAATTGCTAAGAAGATAACACGTTGGAGCAAACAATCATTTGCAGTAAACTGTGTTATGGGTTGTTTGTTGGTTTTTTTCATCCATGAAGATTAAGGTGATGATGACTGCAGAGTGTATACTGTCATCTTACACACTGCCCACCCCACACCCGTCCTATGTGCACTGGCTGAAGCCTGGTGTAGAGGAGCCCAGCAGGTACCTGTGACTATTGTGTAACAAGTGGACGGTCTCCTGCAGGTTACTGGTCTGGGTCAGCTGCTGCTGCAGCGATGACACCTCCAGTCTTAAGGCCTCGTATTTCTCCCAGAGATCATCTGAAAACATAAAAATGTCTGATTAGTTTATTAACGAGCTCCACTATCCTGCAGCCAACTGCGGGCTGTTCGTTAGTTACTAACTAGTACCTGGGGATGATGTCAGACGTCCGGATCCTTCCTTACGTGTCGCCTGGGTCTCCAGCTTACTGATTTTCACCCGGAGAAAGTGGTTCTCCTCCATTATTTTCACCATCTTTAATTTTAAAGATTCCTGACAGGGGGGGGAAAGCTTAACATATATAAACACCGGATATAAATAGATCCTCATTGTATAAAAGGGTTAGACTATCATATTTGTCAAAAATACTTATTTGTTAGAAAAAGGGATGCATAAATAACATGTATTTGACATTTTACCACCAGGGGTTTTTTTTTGTATTTGTTTTTTAAAAAATATTTTTGCTTTTAAATACCCAGGCTGTAGAAGCCTTACAGTAAAGTGCAACCTTTTCAGCTATGTCAATCTTGGTCATTTTGCAGCATTTACAAATGTGACGTTAGATTGAATAGTTTCAATCGGATGCAACAATTGTCCTCATTTATCTGCCATTTGGGCTCTGAGAGGCTTCGTTTGATTAAGGGACATCTATGGAACTAGTTTTGGCAAGTGATCTTCGTGCAGGATGTGCTGGCACTTTGGCTCATGGTCAGGACCTGCAGTCTGCTGATTGACAGGTGCTAATAAGCCACTAGCTGTATACCAGGTCTGATCTGGCTAATACCTTTATGTAAATGGCCCCCAGCGTAACAGAAATACTGCACATAATGTGTTCAAATAAACTGTGATAGGAAGTGTGGTATGTATAGATAAGTTCCTAAATTATGCAATACATACATAATTTATATTATATTTGGAAATGTTTTTAAGCATTTGGGTATTACGTTCTTGTAACTCTGACATAAGGCTTTGGAGAACAATGAACTTACCATATTGTTGTCATGTTGCTCTTGTCCAGGACTGTTCCTGGGATCTCTCATCTGACCCACATGTGACATCGGTTTAGCTGGGTGTGGAGTCCTCAGACGTGAGAGCAGATCTCGCGCGGGCACTGATAGGAGACACACGGCGCTGCTGTTTAGCTTTAACCCCAGTGTCTGATAATAACTCACTAACTTAGTGACCTTACAACCTATCATCTTGTCCTAAAACAGGTCCCATTTAATGATACAGATACTGGTTTTATTTTGAAAAAACAAAAATACAACACCTAAAACTGCTGCTGGCGGGGATGAGCCTGGTTGTGCCACTAATGGGCATGGGCTTAAAACTAGATTAATCCTATTATAATGTGTATATAACAAAATACTCACCCAGAAACCGCTGGTTTTGCAGCAGAGATCCTGAGCCGTTCCAGTAACGGTCCACTAAGTCCATGAGCTGCTGCAGGACACCGGCGATGGAGGGAACCTCGTCCGTCAGGGAGTCTCTCTTCTTCAGGTCAGTCTCACTCAGCAAGTCGTCATTCTGTAGGTTAGATTGTATTATATAGTGCACATCAGCAGATGATCTGACCTATTCATATCTACCAAATTAATCCAGGTCAACTGCGGCTCAGGTGTGGTCCTTATCTGCCCCCCCCCCCCCCCCCCCAAAAACTGAGGCATGATCAAATCAAGAGCAGCATGGACATAATGTATTTTGTATAATGCTTATTACTACATAAGAGAGTATATCTGCCATATGCAGGTTGTCTCTGGAAGATGAAGGTGGACGAGAGCCAGTAGTGATGTGGCCTGACTGGCTCTAATAGAATGACAATTAGGACAACGTTGTCACCACCAGCTTCTGATTGGCCCAAGTAGTAGGAGATAAAGATGGAGGCGTCTGCTGGACTCGCTTGTAGCTTATTATTGAGTGTTCCTTGTACTGCTGGCCATATAATGGTGCAAGAGCGTTGACATTATATTGCATATTACTACTACTACTGGTGGCATTACCTGGGCACTACCGTTACTGGTGGTGTTAGGAGCGTTCCTGTTGGCATATCACCAGCACTGCTACTGGTGGGTGACATTATTGGGCATCACTGCTGGCGGACTTTAGGATGGAGTCGGAAGCTACATAAGAGGTTCCACGAATCTAGTAGGGTGCCCACTACTGATCTACTTTGTACCATTCTGTGAGTTGGGACCCAGAATATATTTTTTGAGATCCTCTGATTATCAGCTGTTGTACAAACTATGTTCTACTGACAGCTTCCTCTGTTGGGGGCCACTAAGGGTTGCAACCTATGGCTCGCCACCTATGAAGGAACTACAGGTCCCAGTATACTGGCTCAAACAGATGGTCCTTGCTGTATACTCACATGACAGTCTAGATAGGTACTACTGGATTTCAGGTTCAGGAGGGAGTTCAGGCTGCTGGTTCTCTTCATCCCAGGTTCTGGTGTGGATCCGATGTCGGACCTTAAACCGGATCCGGTGTCCTGGCTCCAGCCGCTCTTGTAGTCTCTGCTAAACGCTGATGTTTTTGCTGCGGGCAGGTGAGTATTTGTTAGGCTGGGTTTAGACGGCAACGTGTAGGTCTTGGAGACGTCGCTGAAGCCTTTTCTTAGGGCAGCCAGAGACGTGGGGGGATCATTCAGATGGGTGGAGATGTAAAGATCTAGAAATAGACCAGACGAATAGATAAGGAAGTCCGTACAGTACACAACGGCCTGATATCATCCGATAAAACCTATATCGTCATTTAAAAAGACTGTCCTGTGTACCTTGGCCATTGTGCTTACACTTGGTTAGGAAATCGTACTTCTAGTCTATGGCTTATTAGTAAGGGAAGTTTCCTTTCTAGTTTACACAAAGAAGAGGAGTTTACACATGGTCATCCTAGGAACCTAGAGGAAAGGAGGTTCTGTTACCATTGCAGGCAGTAAAAATGTTATTTGTAGTTTGGGCAGATATTCCGTACTCCCTGCTCGTTTTGCTCCCATGGGAGGGCCCCCAACTACCTGGATCTGCACTTGGCACTGTACATCTGCTGGTAACCAGTAGGTGGCGGTATAATACAGATAGTGAGCATGCAGCAATCCCCTTAGGTGAATAGAACAGGAAACCTCACCAGACAGACTGCTGGGCAAGCGGCTTGTTCCACAGGTAGCGTATGTAGAAAATACAGTGTTTATAACTCATTTGTCAGAGTTTAGAAAACAAAAGTTTTCATGCAGAACTCTTCAAGGTGCAAATCTTCACCAAAGCTATAACAATCAATGGGACTTTTTATTTTATTGTACAACCTGCAATAGCCGATATCTGATTGGTTGCTATGGTTTTAGTGAAGATTTCCACCTTTGAGCAATAAATAACCTTCAGCGCACAGTAATTTCAGACTTACTGACTTAGAAAACATTGTTTTCTGAAATATTGTATATAAAACACAACAGGCAGACCCAGGCGGTGGCTCGTTGCTCGGTTCTATGTCCGTGTGTGACCACTGACACTCTGATAACCGTGTGATTACCTGAGCTGAGCCGTAGCAGTCTCTCTCTGCTGGACTCCTCGCCACTACTAGATGGCATATGGCGCTCTCTCAAGTCTGAGCTCTGCCTGTCGTCATCGAGCGCCCTGGCATCGGCCTTCATCCTCTCACTGCCAGGATCATCTTTCTTTACGGGGGTGGACGTCAGATAGGTGTTTTTGTAGCTGAATGCTGTCCCGGGTTTATCTGGATTGTTAGAAGTGGGTTTTCTCGTGGAGGTGAGATCGTCACTTTCTAAACGTTTAGCTAAATCTTCTCTCTTCGGGGTGAACTCTGAGAGCGCGGGGTCTGAGAAGGTGACTCGTTGGCCTTCTTTGGCACGTGAGGCGGGACCGGGGGAGCGCAGCGATGAACGTGTTGGTGACGGCAAGGGACGATACTCTGTGAACGCCAAAACAAGGTGCATAAAATATTTCCGGACGAAAAATCTGTTTTCCACTAAATGAAACGATGTCCGCCAAACTTAACTTTTATTTTGGGTAAAGTTCAATAAGTTATCATAGAACGCACAGGTCTACTGCTATAGGGTGATCTGGAGAAGGTTCCAATCACCCAGCGCTGCTCTCCTCTCTGCTACTAAGATGGGCTTGTTTAAGTTCACGGGTGAGGACCACTGACAGCCCTGCTCCCTGCTTCAGAAACTGGCCACACCCCGGCTGATCTGTTGCTCGGCCCGAGCTAGAGCAGGCAAATCTGTGGCTCTCCAGATGCTGTGAAACTACAAGTCCCAGCATACTTCTCCAGCTAATGACTGGCTATCTACTGGCAAAGCATGCTGGGGCTTGTAGTTTCACAACACTGGGAGAGCCGCAGGTCGGCCAGGCCTTAGCTACAGGACCCAAGTCCAGTCAGTCCACACATCATCATCACCATTTATTTATATAGCGCCACTAATTCCGCAGCGCTGTACAGAGAGCTCATTCACATCAGTCCCTGACTCATTGGAGATTACAGTCTAAATTCCCTAACACACACATACACAGGGTCAATTTAGTAGCAGCCAATTAACCTACCAGTATGTTAATGGATTGTGGGAGGAAACCCACGCAAACACAGGAAGAACATACAAACCCCACACAGATAAGGCCATGGTCGGGAATAGAACTCATGATTCCAGTGCTGTGAGGCAGAAGTGCTAACCACTAAACACCGATGCTGCATCACATGCCAGGGAGAACAGGTGAGAGCAGAGCATCACTGGAACCTTCTATGAAGGTGTTAGAGGAGATGTTGCACCCTGGGCAAGTTGAATTTTGTGTTCCATGATAACTTCTGTAACCCTTACCTACAACTAAACATAAAGTTCCCATTTAACAACTTCATGGCCAGTCCATATGGCACTTTTTTTGGGATGCACCCATTTAAACAGGGATTACTTTTTTTTTTTTTTTTTTTTTTTAATAGACTACCCAAATTAGTTTGTTCTATATGTATCAGTTTTTCTGGGCACACATAACTTTTTATCACTCTAAGCATTATCTAGAGCAGTTTCCCTAACAGTGCAGGTTTCCAGGTGAGCAGTGATATAATTATACCACCTGTGGGTCTGTTACATTGTATCAGTCAGTAACGACTACACCTGTGCTCCAGCATAGAGATCTGGAAAACATGCACTGTTAGGTTCTCTGAGGACTGAGTTTGGGAAACTCTGGCTTAGAGGACAGCAGGTAAATATATAAAATAATTGTTTCTAATGATTGTTGTCCTGACTAATTTACTGTAATCTATTAACCTTAAGATTTAATTATCTTGTGCTCCTGATTTAAGGGGACAGGAAATATGTATAGTTTTCCCCAAGTCGGGTGTATTTGTAGGGACCAAGCACAAATGTCCCTATTTTAGTTTTACCCACATACTAAGAGGAATAGCCACTTATTTCCTCGCCACACTGAACTTTATTTAAAATCCTTTAAGAGCACCGGACACCTGCACAGAGTGGAGGCAGCCATAGTACAGGCTGAACCAATAATCAGAATACTAATAATAGAAATACAGCCGACCCATTGAGTAGGAACCAGTGATGTCACGGAGGCACAAGCTGGTAACGTGCTGGAGAGTAAACTACTAATAAATACAATAGGCTGACTGTCTATGTTTTATATATTCCTTATAATACACAGCTGTCTGTAATGTATAATGAGGTGATGACATCACTACGCAGTTTATACATCTATTACAGGAGACCTCCGCTAACACCCTATCCAATCTCACAGCAGAAGGATGTAATAATAACAAATAGTAATAATAATGAAAGTTCTTGTTATACCAATACCGTCTTCAAAGTCGCTTTGTGTCTGTATGTACGGCTGGTGCTCTTCAGCCTGTGGATGTAAAAAGAATTTCATGTATCCAACGCTCTACAATGTTATAACTATTACATGGGGCTGCCCTGTACAACGCCTCCTACTGTATTCTCTGCATAAAGGTGCATTGAGATGTATCCATTGTCACCCTCCCTATAACACCTCACTAGTTATTACACCCACAGTAATTCAAGGAGCTGTTATAAAAAGGCAGCTTTGTATATTGATTAGTAACACACCCTGAAGATGGATAAACTCCAGTGCCCGGAGGATCTTTGAGAATAAAATATTTTGTGACTTGCTACCCTCCCCCTAACCTAAAACGTTAAAGGGCACCGGACCCCTGTAACCTTCATACAGTGGCCCGAACCAACATTCAGGTGAATGCAGCTTATAATTAGGAACAAGAGACGTCCCTGGTTTGTAATAACGCCACATGTTGTAATCAAGAATATTGGTTCAGTTCTCCATACGACAGCTACTTCTCTGACTTTGATACATTACCCAATGTGATTGGGGGGTAGATGGATTTTAATAAATTCACCTCCATATTCTACAGAAAAAAACATTACCTCCTCTGTCTGCTTTATCCAGTTTTTCAGAATCCGCTATTCTAATTTATCCGAGTTATTACAGGGTAAATAGTAATATCTGTTACTATCCTCAGATATATGATGTGCAGTACACAGTACCACCACAAGAGGGCAGCCTACACTCATCACCACTTATAGTTCTCGGTAGGATTGGCAATAAAGCAATTTGTGTGCGTCTGTATACACCCACCTGATATTTAGTAGGAGACTCGTGTTTCCACTCATTCATCTTGCGGAGTTCTGAAATATATAAATTCCTATTAGTGGAGTCCTGAAAAACCTGCTGTTCTCTAAAC
The DNA here is from genome assembly GCF_038048845.1 of Mixophyes fleayi. Taxonomy (NCBI): domain Eukaryota; kingdom Metazoa; phylum Chordata; class Amphibia; order Anura; family Limnodynastidae; genus Mixophyes; species Mixophyes fleayi. Next base: position 99,224,977 of record NC_134411.1, read on the forward strand.
CAGTCAGTGGTCAAAAACCAGGAACACGATATGTAGCAGTGATGGGCAATCTAATATACACTCCAGGGGCCAAACCATGTGGCCCTCTAACATTCAACAGGGCCACACGTTACCCTTCATCTCAGTAATACGTTAAAACAATACAATTGATCAAAGAAGGAGACACCTATCTGTAATAAGGTATTAGCAGCATTTTACACAAACACATAGAGCCAGGGGCCGCTGGTGAGGACCTGGGGGCCCGCCTGTTGCCCATCACTGGTGTACAGTCACACGAACCCAAGGTGGGTTATAAGAACCAAGTTATTTGTATACTATGTTTAAGATTTCTGGTCTGGCTCTTTAAAGGTATAACATAACTTACTGGTAAGTTTGTTTTATTCACTTTGTCTTTACAGAAATGTCCAATAAAATAGACTGACACGTTTATCTGCTTAGAGCACCTCAATGATAGGCAAATCTCTGTATATTAATATTTATAGAAGCTGCCATATTTCTTTCTAAGCTGAGCTAAAGTGAAATATCAGCCATAGACACCAATGGAACAGTGCCCCTAGTGGCGGAAATTGCCCTGGTAGTCACACCCCCCCCTCCCCCCTCATGTTTGATGAACAAGACCCCCGTTAAATACTTTACCTATTGTGTTGCTCGTGTCATAATCCAAGTGACTCTTAGATGACGTCTTCTCTCCTAACACAGGACTGGAAGGCACAAATCACATAAATATTCATAGTCCATTCACCATCATACATATTATATACACACATGTAATATCAGTACACATACATGACCCACGTACATAAACTGGGATAGAACGACATGAGGAAGAGCACACAACACTTCTCCATATGTTCAAATAACAAAAATTAAATTGTGAACAACATAAGTATTTTGGAGTGAAATAAAACATTAAATCAAAGTCCGTTCTAAGCAACAAGTCAACAATTTCTAAAGATTTGAATAAAGGTGATTTAATGGCACAAAATTGTCATATAGTATTTTTCTCAGGTGGGAAAAACAAAACACATTTCCTAAAATGCAGACTTTTACGTTTAACAACTTAATGTTTTACACCTCATTATAAAGGATATATCCTCAATAGTAAATGGTCAGAATGTTATAATTACAACACACTAAGTTTGGATACAATGTTACACTGTAGTATCCGACAGCTTATATATAGATTGTATATCACACCGGTGTACTCACCTCCCAATCTCTTTGTCTGGCATATCCTGCGTCTTATATTCTTTCAGTCGGAAATTATACTTTGCACCTTTCCTCTCGCAGTCCATCACGGGCCGGTCGTCTGAAAACAGGGACATGTTGGTGATGAAAGGTTTCTCCCCCGTTACCTGAAACGCACCTTTCCCCCCCAGTTTTAGCATCGCTGAGGGTACATGGCCGGTGCTCTCAGTAATAATGGGACCGGCTGACAGTTGGGTAACGTTAGTACATATGCCAAACAGACTCCTGGTGTAGCCATGGAAACATCTTACACAACAGAGATTGGGGCAGGGATTGGCCTGGTCTCACCTCACACCCACTCGTTTGCTGAGATTAATCGGTATCAGACAGATCACTGCCTTCTACATCATCCAATTTGCATAAACAAAACACTGTGGTCACCGCTGGATTCCCAGCCCTTAGGGGGGAGTCTAACTAAACACTGACATGTTGTCTCTTACTAAAAATAAATCTGTCTAGTTCCTATATCATCAAAACAAGTCTATATTGACGCAGGTGGTTGTTGATGACATGACGGAGGAGACGCAAAGTCAGGGTAAAGATAAAGGGCAATTTATGGGTGCAAAGCCCACCCCCCCCCTTAAATAGGAGGTCTCCTCAGGCAACAGGACCCCCCCACCCCTGATTGCAATAAACCACCGTGACTCTTGTCCATTTTCCTCTACAAGAAGGAAAGATGGGGGGTTCTATGTGACCCTAAATTAAAGCTCAGGCATGGCTGTCCACAGGACATCCCGCACACATGACGTCTGTGCGGTGGCTTAAGGACATATAAAAACATTACCCAATATACCCTCCCTTCCTCTCCAGAGTTAATAATCTTATTTCATATGTTTTCTAGACTGTATTTTGGCTCCTAACAAACACTTTATTTATTCGGCATAGTCTATGACTCACCAAGAGCTTCTAAGGCGCCTAACGTATGAATGACAAAGGGACGGTATTCGGCAATCAGTTTGGTTACCGGATTGAGGCGCAAATCCAGGCTCTTGAGGTGCGACAAATATCTGAGATGCTGGATCTCCTCTAGAGATGAGATGTCATTATAATATAAATTCAGGAAGCGAAGAGCCTGGAGATATTCAATGCCCTGCGAAAGCAATATAACAATCACGCTGGTTATTCTGGGTTATATAGGAGTTATTTTGTTGGCTGAGAATGTAGCCGACCAATTCACCTAGAGGTCGTGACCTGGGGGCCGCACTGAATTGTCCAAACCCCTTACATTGTCACTCACCTGTAAACTGATCATTATGTTTCTAGACAAGTCCAATGATCGGAGACTTTTAAAATTCTTAAACGCATCTCCCAGGCGAACAATCTTTTCCTTGTATGTCCCTTGTAGATTGAGCGACTCCACCGTCTCTGGAGAAATAATTAGTAACAATAACACAGTGAAATAATGTCCATTGTACTAAGTTAGTATAAAATAATAATATGGAGACAGGAAAAGACAGAACTGGCTTCTGGGTTTGAGAGAATCATTCCTTGGTGGATTATTCTAATTCTAAGCTGTAGTTATTTTATTATGAATATTTGTTGCATTACTGATGTATTATTATAGCACAATACATTCTGAAAACTGGTTCCAGACAGTTCACATAAGCATTATTATTATATATTGGACAGAATGAGATCTTGCCCTGAGCTCCAGCTGGGATAAATCTGTATTATTATACGTTGAAGATACTCGGAACTTGTCTAGATTAATAAGTATTATAATGTTTGTGTTAATATTTCACTAAACACACTGTGCCCCCTGGCCATACTTTTCATATTAATAATATTATTTTATATTGAACACAGTGTGGTTCTGTCCTCTGATTCCAAGTGGGGTTACTAATATTTTATTATTTTTGCTACTTGTTAATTATCAGGGCTCCACTTGAAACATGGACTCCGCCCACCTTTCAGTTTGGCTATGGTGACCAGGAAGTAAGGTGACAGCGTACAGGTGTGATTGTGGTTATTTGTTGTTGTTATCCAGAGTTAGGAGGCTTCTTCACCATCATTTCCTTCCTCCCACAAGTCCTTCTCTGTCCACCTAGGTCACAATGACTTAAAAAGCTGTGTGGCATTGGGTGAGCTCTCAGTGGGCAGGGGGATTGGGTCAGCTCCTGAATCCTGCCTGGATTATCAGGTGGGCGGAGTTAACGGTTGGCGCCCGGATATTTAACAAGTGCTTTATATTAGTATAACATCAGAGCCATCTTGTCTGTTACTGAGTGAGTTCATTTGTATTTATTTAGTGTAGTAACAGCCGTCCACAGCCCACCAGGAGCCCAGATACACTGAGCACTAGGCCCAGGCCGGGGCCTCGGTTACCTGCCATGCCCGGCTGCAGCCCGGCTCTCCCGCACACCCAGCTCTCAGTCAGTCTCACCCTCCTCACCGCCATCCCATTCACTGGGTCCAGCGACAACAACATTCCCCCTAGCAACAGCGGGAAACACGGCGCGGAGGGGAAGGTTCCGGGGGTGGGGCCGGCAAAGAGGGGGCGGAGCTGTCACTGCCCGACCAGCCACTGGCGACGGCCAGCAACGGAATGTGGGCGTGACAGGGCGGGGACGTTGTTATAGGGCGGTGCCATAGTAACAGGGGCGGGCGGACGCTGTTGTCATGGTGACGGGGGCGGGGTAACGCTCTCAGGAGAAAGGCGGTTACTCTGAGGGCACGTAGAGCTGTCCGGCGGGGAGACGGTTAATAACGGTCGATGGCGGAGACCGAGCAACCACCGGGGCCGGTAATACCGGGACTGCTACACGTCATATGTGGCTGTCACTGAGAGACGTCATACCTGTGTGTGACTGTCACTGATAGACGTCATACCTGTGTGTGTGACTGTCACTGAGAGACGTCATACCTGTGTGTGACTGTCACTGAGAGACGTCATACCTGTGTGTGACTGTCACTGATAGACGTCATACCTGTGTGTGACTGTCACTGAGAGACGTCATACCTGTGTGTGACTGTCACTGATAGACGTCATACCTGTGTGTGACTGTCACTGAGAGACGTCATACCTGTGTGTGACTGTCACTGAGAGACGTCATACCTGTGTGTGACTGTCACTGAGAGACGTCATACCTGTGTGTGTGACTGTCACTGAGAGACGTCATACCTGTGTGTGACTGTCACTGAGAGACGTCATACCTGTGTGTGTGACCGTCACTGAGAGACGTCATAGCTGTGTGTGACTGTCACTGAGAGACGTCATACCTGTGTGTGACTGTCACTGAGAGACGTCATAGCTGTGTGTGACTGTCACTGAGAGACGTCATACCTGTGTGTGACTGTCACTGAGAGACGTCATACCTGTGTGTGTGACTGTCACTGAGAGACGTCATACCTGTGTGTGACTGTCACTGAGAGACGTCATACCTGTGTGTGACTGTCACTGAGAGACGTCATACCTGTGTGTGACTGTCACTGAGAGACGTCATACCTGTGTGTGACTGTCACTGAGAGACGTCATACCTGTGTGTGACCTGTCACTGAGAGACGTCATACCTGTGTGTGACTGTCACTGATAGACGTCATACCTGTGTGTGTGACTGTCACTGAGAGACGTCATACCTGTGTGTGACTGTCACTGAGAGACGTCATACCTGTGTGTGACTGTCGCTGAGAGACGTCATACCTGTGTGTGTTACCTGTCACTGAGAGACGTCATACCTGTGTGTGTGACTGTCACTGAGAGACGTCATACCTGTGTGTGTGTGACCTGTCACTGAGAGACGTCATACCTGTGTGTGACTGTCACTGAGAGACGTCATACCTGTGTGTGACTGTCACTGATAGACGTCATACCTGTGTGTGACTGTCACTGAGAGACGTCATACCTGTGTGTGTGACCTGTCACTGAGAGACGTCATACCTGTGTGTGTGACTGTCACTGAGAGACGTCATACCTGTGTGTGACTGTCACTGAGAGACGTCATACCTGTGTGTGACTGTCACTGAGAGACGTCATACCTGTGTGTGACTGTCACTGATAGACGTCATACCTGTGTGTGACTGTCACTGAGAGACGTCATACCTGTGTGTGACTGTCACTGAGAGACGTCATACCTGTGTGTGACTGTCACTGAGAGACGTCATACCTGTGTGTGACTGTCACTGAGAGACGTCATACCTGTGTGTGTGACCTGTCACTGAGAGACGTCATACCTGTGTGTGACTCACTGAGAGACGTCATACCTGTGTGTGTGACCTGTCACTGATAGACGTCATACCTGTGTGTGACTGTCACTGAGAGACGTCATACCTGTGTGTGACTCACTGAGAGACGTCATACCTGTGTGTGTGACTGTCACTGAGAGACGTCATACCTGTGTGTGACTGTCACTGAGAGACGTCATACCTGTGTGTGTGACTGTCACTGAGAGACGTCATACCTGTGTGTGTGACTGTCACTGAGAGACGTCATACCTGTGTGTGTGACTGTCACTGAGAGACGTCATACCTGTGTGTGACTGTCACTGAGAGACGTCATACCTGTGTGTGACTGTCACTGAGAGACGTCATACCTGTGTGTGACTGTCACTGAGAGACGTCATACCTGTGTGTGTGACTGTCACTGAGAGACGTCATACCTGTGTGTGACTGTCACTGAGAGACGTCATACCTGTGTGTGACTGTCACTGAGAGACGTCATACCTGTGTGTGACTGTCACTGAGAGACGTCATACCTGTGTGTGACTGTCACTGAGAGACGTCATACCTGTGTGTGTGACTGTCACTGAGAGACGTCATACCTGTGTGTGACTGTCACTGAGAGACGTCATACCTGTGTGTGACTGTCACTGAGAGACGTCATACCTGTGTGTGACTGTCACTGAGAGACGTCATACCTGTGTGTGTGACCTGTCACTGAGAGACGTCATACCTGTGTGTGTGACTGTCACTGAGAGACGTCATACCTGTGTGTGTGACCTGTCACTGAGAGACGTCATACCTGTGTGTGACTCACTGAGAGACGTCATACCTGTGTGTGTGTGACCTGTCACTGATAGACGTCATACCTGTGTGTGACTGTCACTGAGAGACGTCATACCTGTGTGTGTGACTGTCACTGAGAGACGTCATACCTGTGTGTGACTGTCACTGAGAGACGTCATACCTGTGTGTGACTGTCACTGAGAGACGTCATACCTGTGTGTGACTGTCACTGAGAGACGTCATACCTGTGTGTGACTGTCACTGAGAGACGTCATACCTGTGTGTGTGACTGTCACTGAGAGACGTCATACCTGTGTGTGACTGTCACTGAGAGACGTCATACCTGTGTGTGTGACTGTCACTGAGAGACGTCATACCTGTGTGTGACTGTCACTGAGAGACGTCATACCTGTGTGTGTGACTGTCACTGAGACGTCATACCTGTGTGTGACTGTCACTGAGAGACGTCATACCTGTGTGTGAGACTGTCACTGAGAGACGTCATACCTGTGTGTGACTGTCACTGAGAGATGTCATACCTGTGTGTGACTGTCACTGAGAGACGTCATACCTGTGTGTGACTGTCACTGAGAGATGTCATACCTGTGTGTGACTGTCACTGAGAGACGTCATACCTGTGTGTGTGACTGTCACTGAGACGTCATACCTGTGTGTGACTGTCACTGAGAGACGTCATACCTGTGTGTGACTGTCACTGAGAGATGTCATACCTGTGTGTGACTGTCACTGAGAGACGTCATACCTGTGTGTGACTGTCACTGAGAGACGTCATACCTGTGTGTGACGTCACTGAGAGACGTCATACCTGTGTGTCTATTGTGGATCCACAGATCTGCACCACTATTCACACAATACCCTGTCGCCTATTGGTACATCACCAGCTCTGCCTACTATACCCCACACCAGCCATAAACCCTTCACACTACCTCCCCCCAATATTTATTGTATCATATGAAACAATTCAGGGTCATAAAGGGCAAAAAGCCCTATGGCCAGTGAAACAAGTGTTTATGTCAGGGATGTAGGGCCTCCCCCATATGTCCTGGGTTCATCTCTAGTGTTTTTTTAACCATTGAATCATTGATACCCATTCATTTCATGGGAGGAAATTGAGCATCACTACACCTGTACATGCGCTACACCCGTCTTCTGTTATCTCACCTGTATGTGCGTTACACCTGACTCCTGTTATCTCACTTGTATGTGCGTTACACCTGACTCCTGTTATCTCACCTGTATGTGCGTTACACCTGACTCCTGTTATCACACCTGTATGTGTGTTACACCTGACTCCTGTTATCACACCTGTATGTGCGTTACACCCGACTCCTGTTATCTCACCTGTATGTGCATTACACCTGACTCCTGTTATCTCACCTGTATGTGCGTTACACCTGACTCCTGTAATCTCACCTGTATGTGTGTTACACCTGTCTCCTGTTATCACACCTGTATGTGTGTTACACCTGAATCCTGTTATCACACCTATATGTGTGTTACACCTGACTCCTGTTATCACACCTGTATGTGTGTTACACCTGTCTCCTGTTATTACACCTGTATGTGTGTTATTTTTGTTTGTTAAGTGATTTGCTACATTCAGAAGGATATTTGTTCAGCCTGCCAATTGGTTACTTGCTTTGGTGCAGTGTTAGTTATTTTAAATGTTACTGAACTCCCCCAAAATATTTGATATTTTGTAAATGAGGGCAAATGGTTTGTACTTTACCTGGATGTCAGAACAGCTCTGAATTATTTGATTAATATAATGTATACTCTCCATAATGCTGAGTATCAGCCTATTTCTGTGAGTCTCTAATGGTCATTTATGAAAATGCAAATCCTATGCTGTAGGTGTGTTGTTCATTCATCCAGTGGGGGGCACTGCAGACACCGGGGTATAGAATGCGCTGATATGGAGCTCAGGCACCTTAAATTTACCAGTAAATAGCTCCAGTTCCTCCCTCTCTGTATCCCCATTGGCTGCTCAGAACTTCTGGGATCGTTATTATGGATGATTATTATTAGTTTAGTGCTTGAAGTCACCTAGATTCTGTTTCGTTGGATGAGGTTATTTACATGAGTTTGGATGGGTAACGAAGTCGTGTTTAGGGACAGTCATTGTTTGTCCCTTTCACGTACTTGAGTGTTAATTGAGAGCTGGGGAGTAATGTCCTCTCTTTTCTGATATGAATGGTGATGTACGTCCCTTATGAAGGTTAGAGGGCTGCCCAGTGCGGCCGCTGTAGTGTATCTGGTTGCCTATCGCTGTCTTAAATGATGTTGAAGGTGTGTGAGGGGCATTTGAGGGGCGAATAGTGGGGTGTTGGCCTCAGAGCTTTGTTCTCCCTGCAAAACGACATCAATTCTAATCAGTAAACTAGCAAATTTGTAATCTTGCCTGATGAAGGGGCCTCTGTGCTCTGAAAGCTGGGAAATATAATCATTTTTGGGGTTAGCCAATAAAGGTATCACTCCTATAATACTTTTGTCTTTTTTTTTGTACCTTCAGAAAGTTGATCTAATTGATTTCCTTGAGTAAGCTCCCAAAACCGTGAGTGTGCACTTATGTGTGCAATAGGTGGATAAATATATATGTGTAAATAGCACAACTCTGCACTCCTGAGAAATGGCTTTACTGGCTTTAACCAATGAACAGGCAGCCACTATATACTGTTTATATAACACACAATCAGAGCAAAGTGTTTCCATTGTTATAGAGGTTTCTTTGCTTCCACTAATTTGTTCTGAAGTTCCTGCTGGGAAGTTTGTGGGTTAAGGTGAAGGGATGAGCACTTGTTATTGATTGGTTTTATTTCCCGCAGGTGGATGCAGAACCAGCGG
>NC_134411.1:99539030-99729136 GCF_038048845.1 Mixophyes fleayi
TTAGACTTATAGACTGTGCCTGTGGTGCATAGACTAGACCCCCCACCCACCCACCCCCCCCATACACATCACAGCTTCATCTATAACACCTTCAGTATGATGAGCTCCAGAACCTTTCTACATATATGTTGTGAATGGAGCTGGAAGCTCTTTTAATAGAGGAGTCTTGTATTTTAGGCTGCAGAATTATTCAACACTTAGGGAACGATTTATCAAACCGTCCATAAAGGAAAAGTGGATGTGTTGCCCATAGCAACCAATCAGATTCCAGCTATCATTTATCTACTACATTCTAGAACACGATAGCTAGAATCTGATATGGTTGCTATGGGCAACACCTCCAATTTTCCTTTTTAAAACCTAGAAGGAAACTTGTGTAGCAGAAACTGTGAAATATTAAAATATATGTGTGTGTGTGTGTGTGTGTGTGTATATACTGTTATGTGTATATACAAGTTAACCCGTGCATGATACTCATGCATTCTAGTCAAATCAAGCTACTTAAGGTGTTAAAAAGGTTCTTGTCATGCATTTGGGCCTAGCCCAGGCCTCCTCAGGGGTAGAGCGTTACTTCCCGACGTAAGCGCCCCTTTTTTAACGTGGTTTTGTCCACATGTCACCACCTCATCATTCTTCTCCATCACCTCATCCTTCATCTTCATCGCCACATCCTTAATCTCCATCGTCTTACTGTTCTAAAACCTCTCGATACACAACGTTTCTGCTAAACACCTTATTGCTGTGCTCAATCAGTCTTCCTTAAAGGGCAGTATTCATAACCTGCACTTTCACATCACTGCTTCTCCGTACTCGTGAAAATGCGACATACAATTGTCCATGACCAAACACAGGCTCTGGTAAATAAATACCCACACGGTCAAGAGTTTGAGCCCTCAACTGGTAAATTTAGCCTTTACTACCCCTCCCACGGGGGGAAGGGGGGATGATGGAAGTTAACTGACTTCACTATTATAATTTTTTTGTCAAATAATGTCAGTATACCAAATTTCAGGTCAATTGGATGAGTCCTTTCTGAGAAAATAGTTTTTTACACACACACACACACACTAGCACACGCCGCTAGGCTTATATATATTAGATATGTGCACGTGTATATATAATATATAACATATTTGCTCATTGAAACCTCTTGCTATGTTGTATTATTTCTTGCTATGCATCAGATTATTGTACATACACAGATGATTTTAATGGTTTTCCCTTCTCCTCCAGGTACCAGCCCATGGTCTAACCTGGTAGATATCCTGGAAGAGAAGAACGGGGTGGACTCCGAGCTGCTGGTATATGCTATGACGCTCATCAACAAGGTAAGCCTGAAGAGGTGGCCTGTGCGTAGCATGCGCAGGGCTGCTAGCGGCATGTGACTTCCCGCTGACTGGGCGGTGCGGCTGTGAATGATCTGAGCCCCAGTTTGTGATTCTTTGGCTGCTGCTTGTCGTCCATTTAGCACCATGGACTTGTCCTCAGGTATCCAGAGTATGTAAGAGTTCAAGCTCGTGTGCTGTACGTGGGCTCCGTCAGCGGAAGGACGAGGGGTAGAGGTCTGCGAGGAAACAAGATATTAAAGTGTCTTATGGGCATGTTACCGGCATCCTCGCCCTGCAGCCCTCGGGCAGGTTTCTAAGGCTGTGCCCAGCTTGCCGCAATCCGCTTGTGCTTACACCTATAGCGATGTCCGATCAGACGTGGGCTTCCAAGGTTTCTTCCCTTTGAATCTGAGTACCCACCTGTGCGCTATAAGCACGCTCTGCGACTGTTGGCACAACCAGGAATGCCGCCACATTATGCTCCTTTTTGTTCATTTAGACAAGACGCGCCCACACCTGTCCTGTTGGGCGTAAATGTTTGCCCAGTGCCAAATGCAGAGAGAGGATCATCGTACAGTCCATGATATGGTCCTTCTCCTCCAATCACCTGCAGTAATGATTGTGTTGTTATTATTACTGTTAACGGTTATTTATATAGCGCCTACATATCAGCAACACTGTACAAAGATTACATAATCATTCACATCAGTCCATGTCCCTTGGAGCTTACAATCTATCTACCACGTAGGTGCTAGGATTAATTTCATCAGATGCCAATTAACCTACCATGTATGTTTTGGAGTGTGCAAATACATGGAGAACGTACAAACTCCACACAGATAGGAATAGAACCCATGACCCCAGCGCTGTGAGGCAGCAATGCTAACCACAGTGCTGGCCTGTGTTATTTTAGGATAAATTCTGTAAATGAACCTGGCAATCTAGATTGTTGTAGTTGCATGGGAATTGGTCTGCAGTTGAGTAGGATAAAGTTAGTATCTTGACATTCAGAAATAAGGAGTCTGCATATTCCAGACACTAATTTAATACATAAAGGTACAACCTCAACCCACGTTACGCTGATTATGTAATGTATGTTTCCCATTGTGGGCCCCCGGGCCCTCTACACCTTAGCTCTCTAGTACCTGTCTCCGCGGAGGTTGTGATCAGTAAGTTACACCACACAACTGTGTAATTTGCAGCAGATTCCTGTGACCTTTATCTGGCAACATATGAAACATCTTATTTGTGGAACACATGAAAACCAGATGAATGGTTTCTGCTTTGTTGTCGGTCCAGAACGGCCCATTACACGCTGCAGATGAGAATGACCACACCATTGTTGTGAGCTGGGGAACATCTTGTAGCTGTTCTGTGCCCGACCTGGATGTTCAGACAGAAATAACCATGAAAGGATCTGCATAGGTCTACAGGCCAGCTGGACGCAGACCCCAGGACCTATATCCGGGGTCCGCTTCAGGAGAGAAACTGTGATAGAAAGTAGCAGATGCTTGGAACACACATCAGATGGAGATCTCACAGGGGGATCATTTTGAACTTGCTGAAACGAAGTGCGCTTGGCGGATTGTTTTTTTTTGTCTTTATTTTTTTGCAGGTCTGGGATGTTTATTGCTGAGTGTGGGTGACGTGGGCAGATCAGGGTTGTTCCTTGCCGAGTGTGGGTGACGTGGGAAGATCAGGGGCGTTCCTTGCCGAGTGTGGGTGACGTGGACAGATTAGGGGCGTTTCTTGCTGAGTGTGAGTGACGTGGACAGATCGGGGGGGCAATCTTGCCGAGTGTGGGTGACGTGGACAGATGGGGGCGTTTCTTGCCAAGTGTGGGTGACGTGGACAGACCAGGGGCGTTTCTTGCCGAGTGTGGGTGACGTGGACAGACCGGGGGCGTTTCTTGCCGAGTGTGGGTGACGTGGACAGATGGGGGCGTTTATTGCCGAGTGTGGGTGACGTGGGCAGATCGGAGGCATTCCTTGCCGAGTGTGGGTGACGTGGACAGATCAGCGGCGTTCCTTGCAGAGTGTGGGTGACGTGAACAGATCAACGGCATTCCTTGCCGAGTGTGGGTGACATGGACAGATCGGGGATGTTCCTTGCTGAGTGTGGGTGACGTGGACAGATCGGGGGCGTTCCTTGCTGAGTGTGGGTGACGTGGACAGATCGGGGGCGTTCCTTGCCGAGTGTGGGTGACGTGGACAGATCGGGGGCGTTCCTTGCTGAGTGTGGGTGACGTGGACAGATCGGGGGCGTTCCTTGCCGAGTGTGGGTGACGTGGACAGATCTGCGGCATTCCTTGCCGAGTGTGGGTGACGTGGACAGATCAGCGGCGTTCCTTGCCGAGTGTGGGTGACGTGAACAGATCAGCGGCGTTCCTTGCCGAGTGTGGGTGACGTGGACAGATCGGGGATGTTCCTTGCTGAGTGTGGGTGACGTGGACAGATCGGTGATGTTCCTTGCTGATTGTGGAATTGCTCTGCACTTTTTCTTATTGGCCTTCAGTAAGGAATTTAAATGTGATTTCCTACGCAGAGTTATCATATGTGTAATTCTCACCATGGAGTATGATTTGTAAAACATAAACGTGTAACGTTGCTGAAGTCCTGTGTTTCACCAATACTCAATACTGCAGAATTACTACTGCGGTATCAATGGGACCCATAGGACCCATGGCAGTCAGTTAATGTGTACAGCAAGCGTTTTCTACTTGTGGCAGTTATAGAACTACTAGTCCCAGCATGGATAGACTAAGAGAGGTGAAAACCAGGAAATTGGCCTGGTCGGGAAGGAGTGAAGACCTTCTGGTTATCAATAGGTTAAACAATGTGTCAGACTCCCGCTAACTGGCAACATCATCTACCATAAATCTATAAACTGTAAATGAATATAAAGGAGCACGGGCCTGTGGTCTGCACATTATACAGATTATATTGCAATAAATTCAGATCATTGTATTACAGGGAAATATACCATATTTAAGTGAAATTTTATTTAATTAATCACATATTGAGCCTCCTTTCTCTGTATATTGCCACAAACATAAGTGAGTTCTATTATTCTGCTGGTATAGCCATAGACTCAAATGGAACACTGCCCCCTAGTGGCCAAATTATTATGAAATACTGTTTTGGCTTTATCCAGTAATAACTTTTGAACAAAGCATCTCACGGACATGGCAGTTGTCTTGTTTTATCCCGCAGGACACCCTTCATAAACCCGTTTATGCCATTTATAATTTCCCACTAATACAAAGCAACCGATCTGCCTTGAATTGCGCTGAGCATTACTGTTAATATGTAACCTGCCTGGATGAGCTGCTCACAGCTGTGTATGTCTTACTCCACTGCATGCATGTAAACATTGCTAGATACACATATATGTTCCCAGGAGCTTCTAATGTAGCTGTTGTCTTTTTTAGCAAATCCATTTTTCAGGACAGAAGGTGAGTTTAATCCACAGTTGAGTTTTGAATTCTGAGTTTGATGTGTCGAGGGGCATTTAACCGTCCCCCCTTTAGAGTAGACTGTTGTTTCACCTCGTTGGCCGTGGCTTCCAGCTTCGGTGGGGGGGCCGTTGGATCTAAACGCGGCACTCACACGGATAATGTCCTTTGTTTACGCAGACGCTGGTTGCTCTTCCTGATCAGGATTCCTTCTACGACGTCACGGACTGTCTGGAGCAGCAGGGGATGGAGAAGCTCATACAGCGACATATGAACAACAAGGGGACAGACCCTGATCTGAAGCAGCGTCTCGCCGTGTACGAGGTCAGTCTGAACGCGTTGCTGCAGGATTGGCCGAGACAGCTGACTAATGTCCTGAGCTGTGTTGGGATTTATTGCTGTATTCTGGGACATGGGAGATGCACAATCTCCCAGGCACCTTATTTTCTGTCCATCCATCAGTCTTCTGCTTCCCGGTCTCCATCCGGGGAGACTTCCTGCATTCTTAGCAAGCAGGACAGTAAGTAATTAGCTGCTATCTAAAGACAGTGCTATGGCCCCTCTCAATGACGTGTGACCATCTATGTGTCTTACTGACAATAAATTCCTGACATTGTTTTTATAAACACATCTAGAGGACGTGGTAGAGATGTTTTTTAGGATCTCATTTTAAATGTGTATATTACCTAAACTAAGTGCATTTTGTGAGCTGAGCCAATGATGAGTGCAGCCTATCCAGTCACTAGGAGCCAGTGACATCACTGAGAGTGCAGCCTATCCAGTCACTAGGAACCAGTGATATCACTGAGAGTGCAGCCTATCCAGTCACTAGGAGCCAGTGACATCACTGAGAGTGCAGCCTATCCATTCACTAGGAACCAGTGACATCACTGAGTGCAGCCTATCCAGTCACTAGGAGCCAGTGACATCACTGAGAGTGCAGCCTATCCATTCACTAGGAACCAGTGACATCACTGAGAGTGCAGCCTATCCAGTCACTAGGAACCAGTGACATCACTGAGAGTGCAGCCTATCCAGTCACTAGGAGCCAGTGACATCACTGAGAATGCAGCCTGTCCAGTCACTAGAAACCAGTGACATCACTGAGAGTGCAGCCTGTCCAGTCACTAGGAACCAGTGACATCACTGAGAGTGCAGCCTATCCAGTCACTAGAAACCAGTGACATCACTGAGAGTGCAGCCTATCCAGTCACTAGGAACCAGTGACATCACTGAGAGTGCAGCCTATCCAGTCACTAGGAGCCAGTGACATCACTGAGAATGCAGCCTATCCAGTCACTAGGAGCCAGTGACATCACTGAGAGTGCAGCCTATCCAGTCACTAGGAGCCAGTGACATCACTGAGAATGCAGCCTATCCAGTCACTAGGAGCCAGTGACATCACTGAGAATGCAGCCTATCCAGTCACTAGGGACCAGTGACATCACTGAGAGTGCAGCCTATCCAGTCACTAGGAACCAGTGACATCACTGAGAGTGCAGCCTATCCAGTCACTTGGAGCCAATATTCAGCCAACAAATTGCCTCCACTGTTGGTAGATCATTGCACAATTCAGCAGAGTTGGTGAAAGTCTGAGTTTTGTAGTCCTAGTAATGGTACCAATTATATGTTCTCAGTAAGTGGCGTAAAGTGAGTTCAGAGTTTCATATGTTTCAAATTTAAACTGTTTCAGCATCCAATAAATGGAAACACGTGTTACGTAAAACCTCACATCTATTCATGTCTATATAACTGGGGCATCAGAATCCTCAGCCGTCACTAAGAGGAATACACATTGAGGCGATGGTAACGTGCTGTTATTGTTAATAAATAAAATCACATTTCAATGTGAAATGTAATAATGTAAAAAAAAGCTAAATTATAATAACAATAAAGCATAAGGACCTTTCTATTTACAATGTGGTGGGGAGCATAAGATGCTGTAACCCTTAGCAACCAGTCACTTTATGCGCCAGTCTAGCACAACTGAGAAATGAGATACAAGCAAATGTCTGTTGTTCGCTGTTATCTGGATTGTACAGGAAGATGGTGAGATAAGGAAACAGTGAGTCCTGTAGGCACTCGCCTGAAGCTCTTTACTCTAGAGAGAGACAGAAGGTCACCGCGTGACTGACACCGGCACTTTAAATTACAAATGGAGATTGATTAACCTGATGGGAGAGCGCAGGTCCTGGAGTATTTGTTAGAGCGTAACCTCAGCAGGTTCTCTGGTGATTACTGCAGATCTCAGGTTACAGGGACTGAGCTTCCTGATCACCGTGGGGGGTGTTGTACAACCTCATCCGGTGACAAATTGATGTATTACGTAGCTGACAATGTCCGAGCAGCAGAAATACCACACGGTGCTTCCATTTATAACACACGGGGCACCCGCTACAGACATGTAGGAGCTACATTTATTTATACAGAGCCAGCAGGTCGCTCGCTCGCTATATCCTGTGACGGATCCAATGAAAGGGCCGGTTATCATCATCATCATTTATTTATATAGCGCCACTAATTCCGCAGCGCTGTACAGAGAACTCATTCACATCATCCCTGCCCCATTGAAGCTTACAGTCTATATTCCCTAACACACAGACACAGACACACACAGAGGGGGACAGACAGAGAGAGGCACACACAGACTAGGGTCAATTTTGATAGCAGCCAATTAACCTACCAGTATGTTTTTGGAGTGTGGGAGGAAACCGGAGCACCCGGAGGAAACCCACGCAAACACAGGGAGAACATACAAACTCCACACAGATAAGGCCATGGTCGGGAATCGAACTCATGACCCCAGCGCTGTGAGGCAGAAGTGCTAACCACTAGGCCACTGTGCGTTCGTGAATTTAATAGGGCAAGGGAGTTACATTATGTAAAAGAACATAAGTGCTTCATGCATTATTATGATCTTTAACTTGTTACTTTGTTTTGTTTGCTTTTAAGCAATTATGATTATAACCTAAACTGTAAAATAATTCAGATATTGCATATATACCCCCCTAAGGGTACGTGGTCACCGGTTGTGTTAGAACTGACATGAAAATATCGATGTATTGATCACTTCTACAGGTCACTGTGTTAGAACCGGGGACAACACTGTACTGATTTACAATACTGAATTGAGCCTGTGTTTGTTGGTCAGTCCAGTGTTCTGGGAGCACCGACATTGAAAATAGCTCCATAAATGTTTCGTCGGGACCTTTTATAGGTGACTGCAAAAATATTACACACAGGAATTGCAGCGTTAGAGCGTTCCCGGGAAGAATACTCTCACGTCATTGGCCGGCTGTCGTAGCTAGTGTCCAAAGACGGTGCTCATTGGGTGAAAATTACATCCCAATAAGAATAGTTTATTTTACTTAAATTTAAAAGGGGGTGTGTGTGTGTCACCGACAGCTGTTCATATAAAGCTACTTCTATTCTGAGCTGATTTTTTTCCTTGACTTCCTGCCGCGACCTTTAGACAGTTTTATTGATATCGTTTTCTCATTAGCAACAATTGCTGTGTAACTAGTTGCTCAGACAGTGCCAGACTGATACCGCTGACATTGGCTATTGGCATCCGATCTTGTCATAATGATTATAGATACTGGCAAGGGTTTTCCGCAGAGCTTACTGTCTAATGTTTGCTCCCTGCCTCGCTGTTAGGCGGCTCCCGTGACACGTGGAGTATTTGGTCCTCGTCACTCGTGGTTACTCTTCCTCTGGAACGTCGCTCTGTTTACCTGAGGAGTAACTTCAGTGCCACACCTTAAAAAAAAAAAAAGGTGAATAGGGTTCCACTTGGAAGCCATTTTGGCTGTAAATATGGATTCTTTGACCCACTGACATCACTGGAGTCATCATGATGAGTGCTTCAGTGATGTCACTGGATCGCAGTGAATCGATAGGCTGCAAGTACATAAATATTGGTTCAGCTCACAAAATGGCTACCTCAGTGATGTCATCGGTTTCTAGAGAACTTATAGTAGCATTCTCATAAAGATTGGTTCAGCTCACAAAATGGCTGCCTCCAAGGTGTGTTTATGAATTAAAAGATAAAAGACCTGTCATAATTGAACATTTTCCTAATGCAGTTGTAGGTCTCCAACACCTGTAAACCATGGTAACCGTTTGACCACGACATGTTTGCCTATTTATACGTTACCTGTTTCTCCCAAATGTTTTTTCTGAGCTCTATAAGCTGTAGATAAATGTTGTGTTTTATTTTATTTCCTGTGGGGTTCTGCCACGCTCTGAGTAGTGATTAGTCGTTAACGATATCTCCTGTCTTCGGCACAGAGCGCATTAAGGCAGGAGGACGGCGACAACGAGGAATCCTCCGGCGGCCCTCGCAAGGATCGCAGGAAAAACTCCTTGGGGGTAGAAGAAGTCCGGCGCTCGCGACGGTCCCTGGGCAACAGTGCGGAGGTGTGGGCAAAAATAAACAACAACTCTACCTCGCCAACCTCGCCTCATGAGAACAGCGCCCCTCTGCCACCCGCTATTAAACAGAGCACCTTGCAGAAACCCACAGTCTGCATCGTGCCGCCCTCCCCGCCCAAGCAGCCGGCCGTAGAAAAGCCTCCGAGTCCTCCTACGAAGATCAGGGAACGAA
This sequence comes from Mixophyes fleayi, assembly GCF_038048845.1. Taxonomy (NCBI): domain Eukaryota; kingdom Metazoa; phylum Chordata; class Amphibia; order Anura; family Limnodynastidae; genus Mixophyes; species Mixophyes fleayi. The sequence continues at coordinate 99,548,419 of NC_134411.1, forward strand.
CCCCAGACCCACCGACCCCCGATGTGACGGCACCGACAGAGCAGTAAGTGCAGGAACCCACCTCAGGAGAGCGGGAACCAAATGCACGCTTGGGGGGATCATTTAATTCTATGCACACCTCACTTCCTGTCAGTAAGCCAATGCAAGAAAGTAGCAGAGGGTTTTAATAGTCTTGTACTTGTTGAGCTAACAAAACCCTACAATGTCACGTACCCGTCAGGCTATGTGAATTTTGTTATTTGGGCCTAGTAGCTCAAAAATAGTCTGGTATCTGGAAAATGTATTTTTCTCAGGATGTAAATCACACAGTAACCCTATCTATGATGGTACGGTGCCCCCTAGTGACAGGTACAGGGAGTTTATTTGTTGGGAGAGGCCTTAATAAGTGGAGTCTCTTGATATGTGATAAACTTCTCACTTTCCTGATCTTTAAGACGTAGAAAAGTTCAGTATTTGGTTCAAGATTCAGTTGAATGTTTTTAGGAAAGATTTGGATACAGCCAAATCAGTTGAATCCGACTCCTGGTTTCCTTGTGATGTTTGTGAACAGTACAGAGTTCCGTTATACAGAATAGGATTCCGTTTGGTATTCAGGAGAATCTCTGGCAAAGCATTTAGTATTGATTTGGTGCAGCCCTATACTATAGGGGGGTATTCTGGCTTCAAATGACTTTAATTTGCTGTTCTGTGCATGTCTTCCTGTAAGTTATACTTAGTACATTGCTCTGCATCCTGATTTTCTCCTGTGTTCCTCCCCGTAATATCTACCCTGCAGAATTGATTAGAGCACATACACACTGATGGTAAATTTCTCCAAAAAAAGATACTATAAGCTAGTTGACCTATAGACACATTTTCGGACCAGCGTTGGTGTCCCGTAGATTTTGACGTTGCCTGCAGCGTTAACAAGAATTAATGGAGTTCTATGGGCACGCTCATTAAGTACAAAGTACACTTTGCTGCGCAGAGAACGCGCTGCTAGCGCTTTATAAAAAGCTAGGACAGCGTGCAAGGCTTTGTCTACGTCTATAACAGGCGCTGCTTTTATCACCTGTGTGTACGAGCCCTTATGCTCACTGACCTGTTCCCAATTGTAAAGCGCTACGGAATATGTTGGCGCTATATAAATAAATGATGATAATGATGACCTTGGACACGACAGATCTGCAGGCTGTGGATACATCATCTACCTTAACAGAGCAGTTCTATGACACGCCCAGCAATACTATCTTTTTTGGTGGAGGAGGGGGCTCAATGAGAGTGGTTGGGGTATTGAAGTGTTTCATTAATTTAATAAAAATGATAGTCTGCCTAGTCCTCTTGTAGTGAACAGGGAAGAAAAGGGATACGAGAGCTCAGACTGGTCTATTTTCAGACCGATCTGATCCGTGTTGGCTGAAAGCTCCAGCTCGAAAGTTGCTGCAGAAAAGTGAATCGATAAAAACACGTTTTCCCGTCTACAGGTTGAGCTCTGAAAGTAACAACATGCACAGCAGCAGCACCAGCATCTCACTGTCTAAATCTGCGCCTGAGGTGGACAAGGCGGCGGCGCTGCTCAATGACCGCAGTATATTTAAGTAAGTTTTGAATTTTTTAATGCCGGTGTTACAATTACTTTTGTGTCACATTTGATGATTTCACAGTCTTAAGGTTCTATCCTATGCAAACTGTGTAACAAAAAAAAATGATGTGCTTTATAATATTTATTCTGTGGTTTTATATTTTACGTCCCCTCTTCTGGATCGCCCTGGGTCATATGAACGTTTTGCAAAAGTTAGGTCTCATTAGATCACATTGCATAATATAAATGTAGTAATTTGCTGCAGGTTTCCTTAGAATCTAAGTTTGGAGGAGGAAGTGAGGTGATCGGGGTCACTGCACTTTAGGAGCTTCCTCTGATCTTTATATCACTGTGGGCGCTCTCTAGACGTGCCACGGGGCACCTGCGGCTGTCAGCGGAGGGCACGCTCGCTCGGGCAGCCTATAAAGGAGCTGAGCTGGCTGCAGCCTGATCCTGTGAGTTCCCAGAAAGGGGGATGGGAGTGGAGTGTGGAGCCCATTGTCTGGTCCTGGTTACCATGACAGTGTCTGAGGCTTCCTTCCCAGGCCTCTCTCTATTCAGGACCTCTGTGTTCCTTACCGGAGCCGTGGTATGAAGGTGAGTGCTGCTGTGTGCAGGACCCGGGGCGTGGGAGGCTGGGGCTGTGTCCTGGTTCTGGAGCGTTATTAGCAATCACGTTTCCATAGATCAATCCCGTTACATTGATGCTTTGGGGCTGAGTGTGGTAAGTGCAGCGTTGTCCTTGTAGAACTGCTGTCAATCACTTGTGGAGAAGTCACTTTATTTAGCAGTTATGTTACTCGGATTAGATTGCACTAATGTAAGTTACAGATATTAAAAATAGAAATGTTGTTATAGTGTCATACTAGCACTTTGTGTCCCTCCAGGGACTGTCACATGGTAATGAATGGAGATGCTGGTCCTTGTACACACTATATCAGTGTAGGCTAACCTGTGACACTCCAGGTGTTGTGAAACTACAAGTCCCAGATTGCTTTGCCAATATATAGCAGCTTATTGCTGGAGGGGCATGCTGGGACTTGTAGTTTCACAACACCTGGAGTGTCACAGGTTAGCCAACACTGTCCTATATGATCCTAGATGTCTGTCTTTAATCCCTCCGATATAAAGTACCCATGTGACACAGGGCATTTTGCTAGCGGTAGACCACACCTGTTTATCTGTCGGAAATTGACCTCTTGTGCTGATTTCACCATGTATTGTAAAATGTAGTGGAGTAAACGGAGCTTTTAAAGTGCCCCCGTCACTCAGACATGTTTATGAATCTTAGTTTATTGGTCGGAATCTGCCTCCGCTGTAGGAGGGCAGATGGGGCACTTTAAAGCAAGGTGACCGCTGTGGCACTTTGTGCGGTGACTCGGTAACGCCTGGGATTGGCGGAAACGCTCTGGATATACCAAACAACCACACAGCTATGGGGTAACGGACAAGGACGACCGATCTGCTTTTAGGATTATTAGGGGAATACTCCATCAGGCTGGGGGATCAACCTCTTCTCTCTGTCTAATCTGTTCTCCAATTCTTATTCTTTGCTGTTTCCAAATCCTTTCTCTTTCCAGAGTCCACCAAACAGAGCCTGTTTGGTAAGTGCCCCCGGGCTGCATGGGCAGCGAGTGCCCCCCCTTAACCTCTGCATTCTTCGGGTGTGCCCCCCCCCCCTTTAACCTCTGCACTTCCAGGATTTTAATTTCCCAGGATGATGTAACGGGCCCATTTGCTGTGCGTTGTTATTACAAGGAGCCTCGTTGTCTAATTATAGACCTGACGTCCTCTGTAATAATGATATCATATTCCCTGGCCGGTCCTAACACCAGTCTTTATAATTTAAGTGTCTTCTAATTAGACCACTGTGACAACAGGATGTGTCTGATAATCCTGCGTGTTCTGTTCACTAAGATGTCTGTATCTGTTCATCCGTCTACTGAGTAACCCACGTGTGTGTGTATATGTGTATGTATATGTATATGTGTGTGTGTATGTATATATATATATATATATATATATATATATAATAATGTAAACATTACAATCAGAACAGAAGATATTTGACAATGCTTTACTAGTGTTCCTCTAACAGCTGTTGCCATATATGACGTTATGCGTCCTACAACATAGTACGATGTCGCTGTACAGACTCCTCTTACTCAAAATGTTGTTAATTTAGCTGTTTCGTAAATAATTTGTGAATATTAAGATTAACATCATTGGCGAGAAGTGTGCAACGTAGCGGCTGGGACACCATTTGGGGCCCTGGGGTGTTTTGGAGGGGGCCCCTAGCTATCATATATACAAAAATTATATTGGGAAACACCCTTTTTAGGGTCCCGTGAATAATGATGCACCGCTACTAGAGTGTAGACATTAGAACAACCAGGTAAATGTAGTGTGAATAGGACCTTATAATACATGAGGAATATACATAAAGATATTACACGTGAGCAATGTCTGGATCACAATCTCGGACGTTGTCGGTCACTTCTGTCCGCTGTCTCCTTATGATTACCCACAATTCCTCCCGTGTTCCGTGGTAGTTGTGTCGTGTTCCGGAGGCGCTGTGGTGTGAACGCTGCATGTTTGTGTCACTCCCCCGCGGAGCGCTGTGCCGCATGCAGAGGCGTCATCTTCTCCTTTTCCTGCTCTTAACCAATTCTTCCTGCAGGGATGACAGGAATAACCATGTCCATGGCGACAAGCCCATCCTGAAAAAGTTTCAGTAAGTATCTCAAAGGGCGGAAGTGGCCATTATGTGGGCTGGACCGATCTAGCGGAGGACGCAGACAATAACTTCACTCGCTCATGACCTGGGGACGTTACTCGTTCCTAGGCTGACTATTGCCGATTGATACGGCATCCATAGGTGGCCGTCTCATGGTTAAGCCCACAATAATGGCCGCCTCAGTGTGTGCAGCTAACGGGGACGTTTAGTGATCTAAAGACCATCCGCTCACTTTGTGTCTTTAATGTGTTTAAATTGTGCTCACCCATCATTTTCTGTGCATTGTATCATTCGGTAAAACACGTCTGTGTGAATTAATTTGTGGTATACCAGTAGTGGTTCCTTGCATTTCAATGAATGTCACCGTATAGATTATGGGCCTCATTTAGAGTCTGACGCAAAGTACGTCTAAGAAGTGTAGGAGTGGGAGTGTGCCGCAGCTTGGTAGGGTGTTATTAGTTGCGTCCCACTCCTTATACCCTACCGAGCTGCGAGCAGCTCCTGCAGCTAGCTAACCGCTTGCGCCACCTAATTCCTGCTGCACAGCTGTAGCCCTGTTTTGACGTGTGTTGCGTCTGCGCCTCACTGCGACTAGGATGTATTTACATGGTCACACTTCACAATTCCGCGTTCCTCCCATTCTCTCGTAGTGAGTCGCAAGCTGTCGCAAGTGTTAATTGCGTCCAAGTTGCAGGCGGATTTGGTGCTTTTGGCAAATGCGTGATAGAGTTTTTTTGTTGGATGCGCCTAAAACGGACTTTGCGTCCGGCTCTAAATGAGGTCCTATATCTGTCTACATAAGATATCGGTATATGCAGAACGTGGATAGAGTACATAGATGTGTGTGGACAAATAAGTGGGGATTGGATATCTTTGTGGGCACTTCCATGTGGATAACTGTAGCCAACACAAGACGTACTGCTAGTCTGCAGCTACACACAATGGAGACAGAAATCTCTTTCGGTCACAATCACTGTAGGTGACGGTCGGTGACCAGGCACCATGATAGTGACAGTGTAATGTTTGGTATCCTTGTGATGGTGCAGGAGGTCCTGTGGGATGGGAGTAGCACAATCACATATTACTTTCAAACAACGGACCTACTTTTTATTTTAGAAACCGATTTCTGGAAAACTTGGCGGCCACCGAGCTGGAGAAGATGTCGGCCCTGTCCAAGGGAAGGCAAGAGATTCTGTCGGAGGCCTTGCGGAACGGGGGTGAATCGGACGAAGATGCGCCCCTGGAGCCGCAAGAGGACGGAGCCAACGCTGACGACTTTGGGGCTCAAATGGAAGGTATGTTCCCTTGTGTACGTCCCGCACTTCCTGCGAGTTAAAGGGAAACTATCCGTAGCTCTGTAGAATCCATTATTTCTGTCATAGGGGAAGCTGCTGGGATAAGACACCATTGTTACTGGTGTGTTGCTGGAATTGAGATTTTAAATTCCATTTTATACTTGGTAAATCTCACTTCATTATATATTAAAGCAACAGTGGTCTCGGTTACGGTAGTATGTTGCTTTTGGGGTGGATTAGAGTGACATGACCTCAGTTTGGCTGAAGCCTGCCTGCCAAAAGCCTAAGTACACCTATTGTCTCCATACAGTGGAGGCGGCCATTTAGTTGGCTATCAAGAGTGCAGCCTGTAAGATCACCAGGAACCAGTGACATCACTGATGCACAGCGACTGGTTCCTATTGGTTTGTTGGGCTCCTCCCATCTGTCCAGCTCACACGTTGGCTGCCTACACTGTGTTGTAGGTGAAGGGCGCCCTTGCGTTGGATGATTATTATCATAGATTAAGGCTGATGGTTTCCCTTAAGCATAATCCCAGGTTGAGTAGCAGTGAACACAGGACTGGTACACGGTTTCCCTTATGAACGCATTGCATGGATGGAAAATGCGGAGCTTTGGTGTGTGTATATCTGAATTACTAGACATACTCCTGCAACCATACACTAGCCCCTCCTTTATCTTCCCATTTGCATGTAACCCCGCCCATTTGCATGTAACCCCGCCCATTTGCATGTAGCCCCGCCTTACACTCTATGCCTTGTCCATATCTCTCTCCTCTCTCATGCATGTGCGTAAAGTTGTTACATATAAGCGTTCCCGCTGCCTGGGCATGTGCGTGTTCTGTACTAAACATGTGTAAGCACTTGGGGGCTCCTCTGCGTTTTGGGCAGATGTGTAATGAACCCCGCACACCTCTATTGGACACAGGGAAGGGTGATCTGAGTGAGAAGGAAGAAAAAAATGAAAGTGTCAATGAGAAAGAATTGTGCTCGGGATCCAGCGATTCGTCTGCCAGCAGCACCCTGGAGAGGGAGGAACGTGGCGACCGAGAGGAGCCTGAATCACAACCAGGCAAGATTCCCCATTAACCCCATACGTGAGCCAGACTCGCTCGTCACCAGCTGCCCCGTGTATCGCTAACCCAGGTCCTAAACCGGGACAGTGACAGAACATCTCCTGCAGTTACTCCTCTAGTCATGTTTCTCTGCTTTATATATGAGAGAACGTGGCGTGTGTATATCCGTGGCGTCTCTACGTGAGTCTCGCACATACATGATGGCGTCTGCTCTATTCCACAAAGAGCCTGTTGCAGTCTGTCTGACGTATAGACAACACTAGCGGCTAATCCGATATAATGTCACCACCTTGTGTGTATGGAACGGTTACAAGAGAAGCTGAAGCAATAACTGCAGTTTTACCATTTATTGTAACATTATGACGGTCAAAAATTAAACCAAACGTTGAGAAAGACTATATGTAGAAGACTCAGGAAGTTAAGATATTTAATATAAGCTATTGTGGGGGGGGGGGGGGATACATTTTCTACACACCGTAGACTCTCTGTCCATTTTCCCAGTCTCTCCATGGCTGATATCGGAGAGCAATAGCTTGCACTCGGCTACACAGTAAATGTAAATGCAAAGTGAAACCCTTCCGTGGCCCAATCACACCAGGGCCGTTGGTGAAGTCCAGAGATAATCATACTTACAGGCTGACACTGGTCATCTCCTCTTACTGACATCGAACGTATTTATCTGATCGGTTTCAGTTGGATCATTCTTTGCAACTTGTTTGGTTTGCGGCCAAAGACAGGGAGAGTATTTGATTAATTAGCAAAGATCACCGGCAATATCCGGCCAATTTGCCAAGATTGACGGCGATACTGGCAACTGTCTGGTCGGCATAAGTTAGTGTCAAATCAATAAGCTGGAGTAGATCTCTCTTATGTTGAGTTATTTTATTATATTTTATTTAATGGGTTTTTTTGGACATTTCCGTCTTATTTAGTTCACTGTGTTGCTCCTACTTGATGATATTCCATGATACAGATGTTTAATGGTTTGTATTTCTTTCTATCCAGCAAGCCCAGCTAGCAGTCCTCCACCGCCCACGGATCGTAGCAGCTCTAAGAAGTTCATGCTGGACATGATGTACACCAAGAAACAGAGCAGCTCCAACACGGACACGGAAATTCTCAACGCCAAGAACGCAGCTTCCAACGAGTCTGGGAAGCCGCCCAGGGAAAGGAGAGCGACGGCGGTCCGGACGGAGAAACGGGAGACCGAGGGCTCCCCTACAAAAGTCACCGTGGAGAACGGCGTGGAATCCCGGATAGGCGTGAGGGCTCAATACAGCATTGATGCCGAAACCAACTCCAAGAATCTGGAGAAGACCCTTATGACTCCTTTCAAAAAACCTGCCGAAACTCTGTGGGAGCAGGCGGCCCAGCAACCGCACATGGAGCTAAAGATTAAAGACTTGGACTTCACAGACTTGTGCGCGGAGGAGGATTTTGACGTTCTCGATTTCGAGGCTGCCGAATCTGTAGCCACATCCCGACCGTCCAATTTAACTTATTCTTCTCCTCCGTCCATTTCAGGACTGCCTTTTCCACCCCCTCCTCCCCCGCCACCGTTTGGCGGGTGCCCCGGATTTCCTGCAACCGTCCCCCCTCCTCCCGTGTGTCCGCCACTTCCAACGGGCAGGAGCCCCCATCTCCCACCGCCACCCCCAGCTCCACCCAGCTTCGGTTCCGTCTCGCAGGACCCTTTTACCACAGCCTTCAGCAAGAAGAGGAAGACGGTGAAACTGTTCTGGAAGGAGGTGAAGGAGACGGACAGCTCCAGCCGGGGGAAGTTTGGCAAAGGCACTTTGTGGGAGTCGCTCGACAAGGTCCTTTTGGACACAGAGAAACTTGAACATCTTTTTGAATCCAAAGCCAAAGAACTAGTAACGTCCAAGGTGAACACATCATTTATAGTATTACTACATGGTTTACTGAGGCTAAAATGCTTTATATGAAAGAGCAACTGGTAACATTCACAAATATATGTTTCCTGATTTTAATACGGTCAGTAAGTCTATTTACGGACATTGTAGAAAGCCTTTTAGAGCCTAATATGGCTGTCAATGAAGAGGTAGACGCTAAAGGTGACCCGCGGGGTTCTCATGGGGGGGCTATGTGGTCTCCTTCAGCCAGTGCTGGGATTTGTAGTCACCCCGCATCAAAGCTGTAGTTGGGGGTCATAAATCCGTTCCCTCAACGGTCAAATGGTTTCCTATGGGGCTAAAGGTCATTTAGGAAAGGTTAAAAGAACATGATGGCGCTTTGGACTTCCTTTGTTGGTCCAAATTGTCCATCTGGAGCAGACACGCCCACATTCTGTTTTTTAGAAATGCCCCCAGATTTGGGTGTGTTTAGCCGTAAACACACATTGTGTAAAGAGGTAGGGGGAGCACCCTTTTCATTAAATACTACTTTTGGGGAAATTGCCATGGTCAAAGTAAATTTAGACCATGGCTTGGGCCTACTTGCCTTGTGCATAGGATCAATCTGTGCCACCATGATGTTAATACAAACTAGGCTCATAGACTCCAAGGGGCATATTTACTAAGCTGTGGGTATGAAAAGTGGAGATGTTGCCTATAGCAACCAATCAGGTTCTAGCTATCATTTTGTAGAATGTACTAAATAAATGACTAGAATCTGATTGGTTGCTATAGGCAACATCTCCATCTCTTTCAAACTCGTAGTTTAGTAAATATACCCCCAAGTCTGCTGCCTAACTTATTAATAACAGGCTGGGAAATGGGAGCAGAGCAGGGTAGGGGTGAGGAAGCAGGGATGTTGGATTAGGGATTAAGGAGAGAGGTTTGGGAATAGATGAAGAATGCAGAGATTTGGGGAGGAGGAGGTCTTACCTGTTCCATGAGTCCTTGGGTTTGTTTTATAATTTTCCTTGAGGAGTTCCATCCGTTACATTTTGCCTTGGTGACCCTCGTGTTCTAACCCCTTTCTCTTGCCCTTTGCAGAAAGGGGTGGATGTGAAGAAGCAGGCTCTGGTGGTCCTGGACCCCAAGAGAAGTAACGCCATCAACATCGGCCTAACCGTCCTGCCCACTGTGCACATTATAAAGACGGCCATCCTGAACTTTGACGAGTACGCCATCAGTAAAGAGGGGATCGAGGTATGCTTAAATGTTTTTTGTATGGTCACTTCTTTGTTATGTGTGACTAAAAATTCAATAAAAAGTATCTAATTTAAAAAAAAGAGGGGATCGAGGTAAATACGGACTCTCCTCTGTGTCCGACATCGTTACATCACAACTCAGAGAGCTGGGATCCAGGTCTGGAAACTACAGCTAAAGGCCAAGCTTATTATTTACCTCCACAAATGCAAATAATCACAGTTTATTGTCATGTCATCCACTGACAAGCGAGGCTGTGATTCATTGTTCACAAATCCCAGACAGCCAGGGCAGCTGGTGTTTGTGGCAGTCTTCAAAGTGCTCGTTGGGCAGCCGTTAAAACTGTGTCTGATCCTGGTGTAATATCAATAGTGTCAGGGATGGAGAAGAAAGCCTGGATGTACTGTGTATCCTGCAGCATTATAATCTAGTCCTTTCAGACATGGAATCGGAATCCTTGTGTTTGTCACTAATGTTTAGAGATCTATGATTGGCTGTTGAAGATTCTTATTTGCATTAAGCTCATAGGTGGAATTCCGTACTTGATACATTTATACTTTAGTAATGTAGATAATTACAAGGACGATGAATTACTATTTCACTTGTCCTCTGAGACTGATCTCTCCGGTTCTCGCCTCAGAAAATCCTCACAATGGTCCCAACAGAGGAGGAAAAGCAGAAGATCCAGGAGGCTCAGATTGCAAACCCCGATGTGCCCTTAGGGTCAGCGGAACAGTTCCTTCTCACCCTCTCCACTATCAGCGGGCTGACGTCTCGACTGCAGCTCTGGGCCTTTAAGTTGGACTATGAGACCATGGAGAAGGTAGAGATACAAGTTCCAGCATATTACCTGATCTGCGAATAGCAGAATGTTGTTTAATAGGTGGGCTGCGGAGCTCACACTCTTATCGGCCTGTAATAGATACTAATTGTTATACTGGTCTACTCTTAGGAAATCGTTGAGCCGTTGTTTGACTTGAAGCTGGGGATGGAGCAACTCTCCAAGAATAAGACATTTAAAGTCATCCTGGCCTCGCTCCTGGCGGTCGGGAACTTCCTGAATGGATCAAACGTGAGTTGTGTTATTCTCTATGTTCCCGGGATGCCCATCATTCACCACAACATGTACACGACCGGACAATGCCATATTAAAATCACTTTTTTAATAAATCTTCTTCGGTTGATTATAGATGAATTTACAAGCATAGTTAGCAAATTTTCCACTGCCCATGTTTAAAAGAGACAAAAAGCCCACTTTGTGGAACGCGCTGGGTTCCATTTAGAATCTGGCCCTTGATAAGTTTCAAAGTGATACAGAAACAAATCTGTACATTCCGTCATGTGACCCAGAGACTGACCTGGTCAAGTGGTTCTCCATACTCTGAGATTATGAACCATTATATGAATCTTTCTACATACTATTGTCTAATGTGGAGCATGAACGTGTGTTTCCTAATCAGCTTCTGTGTGATATCTGCTGGTCCGTCTGTGCAATCTATAGTATCCCTGGTAATAAGGACTATGACCCACATCGAGCCGTTCTCTCCTCTCGTTCCTAGGCCAAGGGGTTTGATCTGAGTTACCTGGAGAAGGTGTCCGAGGTGAAGGACACCGTTCATAGGCAGACGCTGCTCCATCATATGTGTAACATCGTTATAGAGAAGTTTCCCGACACCTCCGACCTGTACTCAGAAATCGCCTCCATCACTCGCTCCTCCAAGGTAAGTGTCTGTAGACCAGTAAGTGTCTGTATCCCAGTATGTTATCTATTGGTGGTTGTGTGCGGATGGGGGACATCTATCACTTGTCCAGAGAGGTTCAGTCCTCAAGAGCTACCACCAGGTCATGTTTTCAGGATCTCTTTAATCACACACAGGTGAGTTAATCTATTTGGCTGGGTCAGTAATTATCCCACCTGCTTCTACAGACAGAAAACATGACCTGTTGGTAGCCCTTGAGGACTGAACTTCTTTACCTCTGCTCTTGTCAGTCTAATCTAATCTTAGAGCCTTCTACAGCGAGTAGATTCATTACCACTAGGGGGCAGTCTATACACAGTGGTTGCTTTTTATGTTGATCCAACTAATCTCCGTTACGATCATAGTGGATCTGAGGTCCACACGGGACGCCTCACGGGGGTCATTGTGTGAGTCTTGTCCTAGAGAACTGTGCGTTTATAAATAAAAAGAATATTTTTGTTCCTCAACCTAATGATAGAGTAGCAGAGAGATCCTCCTCAATTTTAGGTGTGTTTGAGTAGAGTCAGAAGATCTGTTCTCTATCTTCAAAGCTGAGGACAAACAGATAAGCAGGAGCCTGTAATGTCTACACTTAATATTGAAGTATAACCTGTATTATGTATAATCGCACAGGCTTAGGCTATGGACATTTTTTGGTTAAGTCTGTCCACAGTTTTGAAGTAGGCGGGGCTAGAACAATATGCCGTATATGTTACACTGGTGAAGTCGCATGAAAGTGCAGGAACTGTCCTGTTCTATATACAGCAATACATGTCAAGCTCACAATCTTTAAAGCAGAGTACATTGTAATGTAGGTATATTGCACTTAAACTGTCTTAGTGTTTAATATATTGCCAATTGTGAGCGCAGAGAAATGGAGCACAGAGTATTTCAGCACAGCCCACTCCTACGTGTACATGTTTGGGAAGTGGGAGGGACTAGGCCAACAGGGAGCCAATCGGCAACAAAATGTTACCAGTAGCACAAAGTAGTGATGTGAGGCTACTGTTACTCTGATATTGGAAGACTGAGAGTTATATAGTGGAAGGAGCAGGGTCTCCAGCAGCACAGAGTATATCAGGAGATGAGTGATGTGTTAGTGAGGACAGGGCTGTATGTGACAGGGGCAGTGACATGATGTGAGGAGGGGAATGGAGGCAGCAGACTAAGAGTTATATAGTGGAAGGAGCAGGGTCCCCCAGCAGTACAGATTAGGGATGTGAGGCTCCTGTCACACCGATGAAGGCAGATTGTGGGGTCACCACTGTACAACAACCCCTCCAGCTTGTTCCACAAGATCGGTCTTCTGCATTACCCCTCTGTGATATACCTGGCTGGGATTTAATCTTGTATATGTGCCGCCCAGGTGGATTTCGACGACCTGGCGGACAGTCTGATTCAGCTGGAGAGAAGGTGCCGAGAATCCTGGGACAGCCTGAAAGTTATCGCCAAACACGAGACTAAACCGGGCCTGAAGAACAAGATGACCGACTTCCTGAAGAGCTCCACCGACAAGATAGTCATCCTCAAGATTGTCCACCGGAGAATCCTCAACAGGTCAGATGGAAAATTCCTCTTCACACATAAATTATCTCCGTGGATCTCCCTGAGAATGACACAACAGATTAATGTTCGGGGGTCGGGGAGTACCCCATCCAAAAGTAAAAAAAATAATTTGTGAATATTACCACATATAATTCCTATTGACATTCTGTTAAAGGACATCTCTGTCCGTCCACCTATTATAATAACTGTACATAAGGGATAGAACACATAGATACAGCACTTATACATTACTAGCGTCTTATACCACTGTGCCGATGTGTCTCAGGCTCTGCTTGGCTCCAGAGATTAAACATATAAGATTCCACACCGTGTCCCCAAATGGCACTAGACATTAACGGTTCATTCCAATTTATCAGCATTGACAATGCTACAAGCTGAGCCTTTCCAGTGGGTAGGGGATTGCCCAACTTTCAGTTTTCAAGAGGTTATTGAAAACAATGAGCCGTCTTAGGATCCAGCACCACTTTAACTACTTGGTCTACACCCTCAACAATAATGCTGTGACTTGGGGTAACGCCATATCAGATAATTAAAGTCCCTCGGATCTAACTTACCTCTTAGCCTGCCCTGTACAGGAGCTGGGGTATAATATCTATGTAATATGTATAGATTGAATGAAATCTTACATTTTGCGACTTTAAATATATTGCATAATAAGACTCTATAGGGACGAGACCCTTTGTTGTCCTACAATGTTAGGATTCGGCTGTCGATGAATGCAGTAGGCTCTAATAGCTGTAACCTTAGAAGGGAATTTTATATACATTAACCTACAATATGCCTGTATACGAAACTTAATAAAGTCAAGTACAGGGACCCAATTTCAGTTGACAAAGTCTCCAGCATCTCACAAGTGTCGATTCATCCTCAGGAAAAAGATCTAGTGGCAAAAGGGTGGCAAAAGGGTGGACTTAAGTCATGCGTCTGTTTAAATGAAATAATGGGATTGAACCTATTGTACAGAATGTAGTTATACAATTAATTCACAGCTTACAAATAAGTTCTTATTAGGACAAATTAAGTGTTTCATTGGTCACTGTTGTTTTCATACATAGAGACGTAAAAATGGTCTTGTCACTAGTGTGAGTCTGGATAGTGAAAGGCAGTATCTGCTTGTTGAGGATTAGTCTGAATAGTGAAAGGCAGTATCTGCTTGTTGAGGATTAGTCTGGATATTGAAAGGCAGTATCTGCTTGTCGAGGATTAGTCTGAATAGTGAAAGGCAGTATCTGTTTGTCGAGGATTAGTCTGAATAGTGAAAGGCAGTATCTGCTTGTCGAGGATTAGTCTGGATAGTGAAAGGCAGTATCTGTTTGTCGAGGATTAGTTTGAATAGTGAAAGGCAGTATCTGCTTGTTGAGGATTAGTCTGAATAGTGAAAGGCAGTATCTGCTTGTTGAGGATTAGTCTGGATATTGAAAGGCAGTATCTGCTGGTTGAGGATTAGTCTGGATAGTGAAAGGCAGTATCTGCTTGTTGAGGATTAGTTTGGATAGTGAAAGGCAGTATCTGCTTGTTGAGGATTAGTCTGAATAGTGAAAGGCAGTATCTGCTTGTTGAGGATTAGTCTGGATAGTGAAAGGCAGTATCTGCTTTTTGAGGATTAGTCTGGATATTGAAAGGCAGTATCTGCTGGTTGAGGATTAGTTTGGATAGTGAAAGGCAGTATCTGCTTGTTGAGGATTAGTCTGAATAGTGAAAGGCAGTATCTGCTTGTTGAGGATTAGTCTGGATATTGAAAGGCAGTATCTGCTGGTTGAGGATTAGTTTGGATAGTGAAAGGCAGTATCTGCTTGTTGAGGATTAGTCTGAATAGTGAAAGGCAGTATCTGCTTGTTGAGGATTAGTCTGGATAGTGAAAGGCAGTATCTGCTTTTTGAGGATTAGTCTGGATAGTGAAAGGCAGTATCTGCTGGTTGAGGATTAGTCTGGATAGTGAAAAGCAGTATCTGCTTGTTGAGGATTAGTCTGGATAGTGAAAGGCAGTATCTGCTTGTTGAGGATTAGTCTGAATAGTGAAAGGCAGTATCTGCTTGTTGAGGATTAGTCTGGATAGTGAAAGGCAGTATCTGCTGGTTGAGGATTAGTCTGGATAGTGAAAAGCAGTATCTGCTTGTTGAGGATTAGTCTGGATAGTGAAAAGCAGTATCTGCTTTTTGAGGATTAGTCTGGATAGTGAAAGGCAGTATCTGCTGGTTGAGGATTAGTCTGGATAGTGAAAGGCAGTATCTGCTTGTTGAGGATTAGTCTGGATAGTGAAAGGCAGTATCTGCTGGTTGAGGATTAGTCTGAATAGTGAAAGGCAGTATCTGCTGGTTGAGGATTAGTCTGTTTAGTGAAAGGCAGTATCTGCTTGTTGAGGATTAGTCTGGATAGTGAAAGGCAGTATCTGCTTTTTGAGGATTAGTCTGGATATTGAAAGGCAGTATCTGCTGGTTGAGGATTAGTTTGGATAGTGAAAGGCAGTATCTGCTTGTTGAGGATTAGTCTGAATAGTGAAAGGCAGTATCTGCTTGTTGAGGATTAGTCTGGATATTGAAAGGCAGTATCTGCTGGTTGAGGATTAGTCTGGATAGTGAAAGGCAGTATCTGCTTGTTGAGGATTAGTTTGGATAGTGAAAGGCAGTATCTGCTGGTTGAGGATTAGTCTGGATAGTGAAAGGCAGTATCTGCTTGTTGAGGATTAGTCTGAATAGTGAAAGGCAGTATCTGCTTGTTGAGGATTAGTCTGGATAGTGAAAGGCAGTATCTGCTTTTTGAGGATTAGTCTGGATATTGAAAGGCAGTATCTGCTGGTTGAGGATTAGTTTGGATAGTGAAAGGCAGTATCTGCTTGTTGAGGATTAGTCTGAATAGTGAAAGGCAGTATCTGCTTGTTGAGGATTAGTCTGGATATTGAAAGGCAGTATCTGCTGGTTGAGGATTAGTCTGGATAGTGAAAGGCAGTATCTGCTTGTTGAGGATTAGTCTGGATAGTGAAAGGCAGTATCTGCTTGTTGAGGATTAGTCTGGATAGTGAAAGGCAGTATCTGCTTTTTGAGGATTAGTCTGGATAGTGAAAGGCAGTATCTGCTGGTTGAGGATTAGTCTGGATAGTGAAAAGCAGTATCTGCTTGTTGAGGATTAGTCTGGATAGTGAAAGGCAGTATCTGCTTGTTGAGGATTAGTCTGAATAGTGAAAGGCAGTATCTGCTTGTTGAGGATTAGTCTGGATAGTGAAAGGCAGTATCTGCTGGTTGAGGATTAGTCTGGATAGTGAAAAGCAGTATCTGCTTGTTGAGGATTAGTCTGGATAGTGAAAAGCAGTATCTGCTTTTTGAGGATTAGTCTGGATAGTGAAAGGCAGTATCTGCTGGTTGAGGATTAGTCTGGATAGTGAAAGGCAGTATCTGCTTGTTGAGGATTAGTCTGGATAGTGAAAGGCAGTATCTGCTGGTTGAGGATTAGTCTGAATAGTGAAAGGCAGTATCTGCTGGTTGAGGATTAGTCTGTTTAGTGAAAGGCAGTATCTGCTGGTTGAGGATTAGTCTGGATAGTGAAAGGCAGTATATGTTTGTTGAGGATTAGTTTGGATAGTGAAAGGCAGTATCTGCTGGTTGAGGATTAGTCTGGATAGTGAAAGGCAGTATCTGCTGGTTGAGGATTAGTTTGGATAGTGAAAGGCAGTATATGTTTGTTGAGGATTAGTCTGGATAGTGAAAGGCAGTATCTGCTGGTTGAGGATTAGTTTGGATAGTGAAAGGCAGTATCTTCTGGTTGAGGATTAGTCTGTTTAGTGAAAGGCAGTATCTGCTTGTTGAGGATTAGTCTGAATAGTGAAAGGCAGTATCTGCTTGTTGAGGATTAGTCTGGATAGTGAAAGGCAGTATCTGCTGGTTGAGGATTAGTCTGGATAGTGAAAAGCAGTATCTGCTTGTTGAGGATTAGTCTGGATAGTGAAAAGCAGTATCTGCTTTTTGAGGATTAGTCTGGATAGTGAAAGGCAGTATCTGCTGGTTGAGGATTAGTCTGGATAGTGAAAGGCAGTATCTGCTTGTTGAGGATTAGTCTGGATAGTGAAAGGCAGTATCTGCTGGTTGAGGATTAGTCTGAATAGTGAAAGGCAGTATCTGCTGGTTGAGGATTAGTCTGTTTAGTGAAAGGCAGTATCTGCTGGTTGAGGATTAGTCTGGATAGTGAAAGGCAGTATATGTTTGTTGAGGATTAGTTTGGATAGTGAAAGGCAGTATCTGCTGGTTGAGGATTAGTCTGGATAGTGAAAGGCAGTATCTGCTGGTTGAGGATTAGTTTGGATAGTGAAAGGCAGTATATGTTTGTTGAGGATTAGTCTGGATAGTGAAAGGCAGTATCTGCTGGTTGAGGATTAGTTTGGATAGTGAAAGGCAGTATCTTCTGGTTGAGGATTAGTCTGTTTAGTGAAAGGCAGTATCTGCTGGTTGAGGATTAGTCTGAATAGTGAAAGACAGTATCTGTTTACGGACGGTTACAACAGAACACTAACCCATCTGTATGATTGGCAGGTTCCGATCCTTCCTGCTGTACGTGGGGTACTCGTATTCATCTGCCCGAGACATGAAGATAACTCGCTTCTGCAGGATAATCAGCGAGTTCGCTTTAGAATACAGAACGGCGCGCGAGCGGGTCCTACAGCAGAAACAGAAGCGAGCGGCTTACAGAGAGCGCAACAAGACTCGGGGGAGGATGATTACAGAGGTAACCCACCGCTAGAACCAATTACGACGGAAATGTTTGTTAAGATAACAGCACAATATATACAAAATACACAAAATGGATTTGCATCAAATCACATTATATTAGGAGAGTTAAAAGATATTGTCAGATTTACCTGGCAATAAAATTGCAACAAATCTGAAAATTCCTCAAAGTTCCTTTATGAACTGTAAAATCTGCGGACACGCAGTTGTACCAAACGCGTTCCAAGTTGCTCGTCCACTTCCCGGTCTATGGAAACTGTCTGTGAAATCAATCTGCGCCAATTGTGGTTTGGAATATGCCCTGGAGAGTGCGCTGGGTGGAAACGGTATAAACTTACCTCTTTAGGACCCCCTGTGATTTATGTAAGCTCTTAAATTAGCCTCATTTAGTCATGAGAGTGTTATCGATTTTGTCTGGCGCAGTAGGCGTGTCCCGTTCTCATTCACTGACTAGAACGTCTTATGTTCACAGACCGCAAAGTTCTCCAGTGCCGCCGGCACCACGGAAAATAACATCACCATGACCAGCACCCGGTTACAGTCACAGTCTTCTGAGGACGGCCATGAGAACATGACGAACGTGTTGATTTCCAGCGCAGAACCCAACACCCGCAGGAGCCGGGGCGTCAGAAGTAAGATGCAAAAGAATACAATCCCCCGGCTCTCGTAATCCAGTGTTAATTGGGCAACTAAGTCCACGTAATGAACCCAAACTAGTGAATACGTTATAGGACGAGTCTTCAACTGGCTGAATTATTCCATTTTTCTTTGTCTAACACACAGTTTCTGCCTCAGGTTTAGGTCGTTCCAGCCCTCCGGACCTGTCGGGTAACAAGGAAGAATCAAGCTCGTCCCCTGTGGACGCATCGGACGAGATAATGGACAGATTGGTGCAATCTGTGACTCAGAACCCCAACCAGAGGGTGGTGGCCCCCAAAGAACGCAAGAGATCCAGAGCCAACAGGAAGTCCTGTGAGTATCGCACCAACGCCCGCTGATCCGTATTTGTGTAGTATGTTACATTTATTAGTTCATAACAAAATCTCTAAAGGGTTTATATAATTCCTTATAGTAATATAGTGACGGAACGAGGATCTGATCGTCAGCTCTGCTGTCAGTAATATTAATATAATGTACATTAGGAATATATGACTACCAGGTCTATTTGTAATGCACAGTTACAAGTGCTCTACACAAGGGAACTCCCTACTGCAGTGTTGGCTAACCTGTGATACTCCAGGTGTTGTAAAACTACAAGTCCCAGCCAGGGGCGGATCTAGAAAATGGTTGTACCCCGGGCGATTTAGGGGGGGGCATTTAGGCCCCGCTCCCTTTGACTTCTGAGGCTGCCGGCGGCTGCACACTATGTGCAGGTCCGCTCGGCAGTGGCAGTGTGCTGCCCCGCTGCTCTAATTGTGTTTTAAACACAATCACAGCAGCCAGGCAGCACATTGTCACTGCCGAGCGGACCTGCACATAGTGTGCAGCCGCCGGCAGCAAGCCCCCGCTAAGAGGGGTGATTGCCCCGATCGCCAGCCCCTGGATCCGCCACTGGTCCCAGCATGCTTTGCCATTATATTGCAGCTTATTGCTGGAAGGCTATGCTGGGACTTGTAGTTTTACAACACCTGGCGTGTCACAGGTTAGCCAACACTGTACTATACTCTACTGCCCCACTGTACGGAGCTGCAGTATTCTGTGGCATCCTTATAAACGTATTTATTTAAAGATATATCCTGGGGAAACGCCCACGTTTGACTCTGTATTGACTGCATATTGCATTTCTGGCCTCTCGTTCCTCACCCCAGACCTCTGTTACAGTGAGAAGAACATTGAAGAGCGGCTTATCCGATGACCTGGTGCAGGCGCTGGGACTGTCCAAATCCGCAGAGGTGACCGTGTGATCCACTCCAGGAAAGAGACTGCTTACGCATTAGTCCGCTGCCCCCTGTGGTGGGATCCAGGATGACAGCTCTTCCTTAGACTGATGGGGCTTTAATGGAGTTTTGCACAGTTGCCACCAGACAATGCACAGTGTGAACCAGCAGAGGGCGCTGCGTGCAGGAACTGCGTCACTTTACTGTCCTCCTATAACTCTCTGACTGGTCTCTCAGTCCCGGGGCCCCCAGACAAGTCTCCCGATGGGAAGAAACTGTGTTAAAGTAAAGGCACTATCCGTCCGTCTAGCAGGAAACCTGCTCCCATGGCTGTGATGTCAGCAGTACTAATATAGAGGATAATAGTCCGATGAATGACAAGGAAACCTATCCAGGACCGCTGGACACTAACTCGCTGAATGGGGGGGGGGGGGGGGGTGCTCCTCTCTCTGCCCCCAGACCCGATCTCCGCTTACTCCCGGGGCAGCTCACAGAACCTGTGTCTGGGAACAGCACAAACTTACAAAAAAGTTTTGTCGACAGCAGTGATTGGGTTACGGATGCCACATGGGACGGATTACACCAGAATGACAATTTAATGTGTTACGTCTGCAAACTGGGAATATGGGGACCGCGCAGCCCAGGTTCATCTGTGACTTAAACTGGTTCCCATTAACCATCGTGTTCGTTCAGCAGCTAAACTGTGGTCAACTCTATCTGGAGTACACTATCCCTGTTTTACTTTTCACTCTATTCTAATTAGTCCTATGTCCCCCTTCTTAAATATCAGACAACGGACCCCAGTTCTCTCTAATACAGTCATCTTATTTATTCAGTGGATTGCATCCGTTTTATTATATGGCTTGAAAATTAGGGTCACATCTGGCAGAACCAATGGGGTGTTACTCCCAATATCAGAAAATATTAATTGTTTTACAGACTAACAAAACCCGCACCCCCCCCCCCCCTTTTATTTCCAGGACAGTGCCATTGTGTGCCTGTTGCTCCTGTGGTTTCAGCACTCTAAGGGTTAACCCGAGCATACAGAATGTGCGCTGACCGCTGCCGCCTAGTGGTTTATAATCATATTGCAGTCGTGTATTTAGGCAGCATTGATGACTGGTTCCTGGCAGCGAGTGGACGCAGACACGCACATTTCTGAGCGTTTCCTCACAGCAGTAATAAGTAATAATCCTCATCAAGAGCGGTTATTAAGCTGTAAATACCCCCCTCGGATATGAAAGGAACACAACGTCCTCCATCCCAGCTCTGCACGGCGCCTGCAATTATAACATCTGCGCCGGAGGATTGTCTGTTCCCGATCGGAACATGAAATAATAGATTTGTCCGGAACGCCGGTGTTATCAGCTGTCAGACCCAGCGGAGGAAGTCGGGGCACATCCTATTTTTAGTGTTTAATGAGGAGTCGCTCTGTCATTATGAGGGCGGTAGCGCCCACATCATCCCCTCCTTCGGGTAACACTACTAATTTCTCACACTGTGAATGGATGAATCAGCTCCACTGATACAAGTTATATTCCCAGCCTGATATAATGATCTGTGTCACCTTAAACCACTGCTACCGGCTCTCACGTCAGCCTGGTGCGTATAACCACTGACCCGCGGTTCTCATCCGCCCTGTGACACTGTGGTTCTGTTCTGTGTTTAATGAATGTAAGCAAACTGCTCGATACAATGTAACAAAATCGGGGACCCCAGTGTACCCCAACGTAGTCACCCAGAAATGCCACTTTATTTACCATGCCTCTGGCCTGCTCACTATACACATTGGCGGATGATTTTTACACGGCACGTACATTAAAAGCTAAATATTAATATCTGGTTTACCAATATTCTAATCACGTCTGGGAAATTCCAGGTTACTGAAATATTTACTAACATGGGCATTGGTACAGATCTTGTTAAAGTCATGGATTCGTTGCTGCACAGAGGCGAATGTCTAGTAAACTATTAATTACTAGAGGACCCTTTTTAGACGTTTAAAGCCAGGGACTACCCTAGCGATTTTTAATTGAGTGATTTGTGACAGTGTATGGAAAACCGAAAAGGGAATCATCGTACGTTTTTGGGCGGATGCGATTAATTGCACAGACCTGCGCCAAATTTAATTTGCTATTGTAGCCGTGCTGCCATTTGAAGTTAAAAGCTAACGCACCCACCCACTCTGCTTCCGTCTTATAGTCACACTTCCATATGAATCATTAAACAGTGGGCGATAAACTGCACCGGATCTACATGCGCTCTGAGGGGGGGAGGGGATCATTTCGGCGCAATGTGCCGCTGAACTGCACCTCGATGTCAGGATGTGCATATTACCACCTATTACTGTAAGAGGTCTGCACACGTCTATGGGACGAGAAGGAAAACGAGCGGAGATTTCAGTTGGAACATAGAGGCAATTGGGTATATTTACTAAACTGCGGGTTTGAAAAAGTGGAGATGTTGCCTATAGCAACCAATCAGATTCTAGCTGTCATTTTCTAGCATGTACTAAATAAATTATAACTAGAATCTAATTGGTTGCTATAGGCAACATCTCCACTTTTTCAAACCCACCGTTTACTAAATATACCCCATGTGTCTTCGCGGACTGTTTCACTGCGCTGAATTGATTCTCCCCCAAATAAGGAAATCTGGAAATCCGGCGCGGATATAACAACAATGCAACATCTAAAAATAGAGCATAGTTCTCTCCATTTCCTAACACTTTATTTATAACAAAGAAACTGGTCAGTAACAGCGACTGTACTTGTCCAAAACACAACTGTGCAGAGATCTTAATGGCAAATTCCCAATAATATTTTTTTTTGTCGTAACAACAATAATCAGATTACTGAGTGGTGTCGTCAGTCGAAAAATCCTGCGGCCTCCATCATGTGGCTTAATCAGTGCCAGTAATATATAATCCGTACCCATCCCAGTTCTGCGTTGCTCAGCTTCCCATGATCAGATCCAATTAGGACAAAGTTCATGACAAATTTGTCCCAATGTCTAATGAACACTGAAGAAGGTGGAACATTGTGCGCAGCCCATGGATCATAGATCTTCTATATAAAGCTGAGGTCCGGTTCCTTAATGTGCTGTAATTCCCTGTCTGTATAAGCTATGGGCGAAGGGTCATCCCGCTAGTAAGCCCCTCACCGTCGTCAGTTAACGCACTAATTCCATAGGAGACAGATGGATAACGTATATATTAAATGTACTTCATCAGCCTCTGGTCTTCACCTACATATTTATTTTTTAAGGGCTTTAGCAGCGAAGAGAACTTTTCGTGCCTTGACCAGTACAACATGGCGGCTCCCTGCGGAGGTTTTAGTATAGTTTTTTTTTCTTGCGCCATGTGCAGACTTTATAAAAGCCGCTCACGTCCAGTGTATATTTCTTCACGCGTTGACATTAAGAACTTGTATATTTAGGGCCATGTAGAGACTTTGTGCCATTCGGAGAGAGTGAAGCACAAGGTGGGAACAGTATTATGGAAGAATCGTACCACTTTCCTGTAAATTCACACTAAAGACGTGTAGGGGATGTATGTTCTTGTAAAGCATATGTTTTTGTTTTGTTTCTCCAATAAAATTATTTAAATATATTGTGGGGGTTTTTTCTCTTTATTTTTTTCCAAAAAATCAGAAGTTTGTTCATTGCCTCAAACCGGTCTCTTAAATATCATCTACTATTGATAAATGTCACAATCAGGTTCTATTATATTTTTCACAAATTTCTTTTGTAAATGACCAATAGTACTTGTTATAAGGGACATTTTTGGTGCTAGGATTTTGGAAGACTTATAGTAAGTGCCCTTTCAGGCGGACCGTTGCCCACCCGGAGGCAGCCATTTTGCGAGCTGTGCCAGTATTTGAGAAAACAGCATATTCATTTGCCAGAGACATGAATGAGTCCCACGAAGTACGGCCACGAGTACTTACGTCAGATATGTGCGACGTTGAGGGGGGCACGGAATCTAAAGATAAAAGACCAGTGTAATCTGCCCAATTTGGCTGAGGTGTCATTACATTTTCTCACACTACATTTCAGATGTAACCATGGCCAGAACCACTGTGTTCACCTACCCATGATCCTCCCTGTTAGGACACGCCCATTCGCCCACGCCACCGATATATTTGCACTAAGCTGTGGATTCGTTCAAAGGTTCTTCCACGTGTGGAAGAAATGACCGTTCCCCAGCAGGGAGAGAAACCTCTCCGTTCTGCAAGTGGGGGTGGAATGGTTCTTCTTAAATTATGTTGGGAGGTTCTCTGAAGGCAAGAGAGGTCCTTTAAAACGAACATGGTTTCCAGCATGGAAATATTGCAGTAATAAAGTATAGTCCCATGATTAGACCCAGCCGTGTGTGTGATTCAATGCTGATAGTTCCTCACGTTGAAGGACTGTACTTATCTCCAGTATCCCTGGACTTGGGACCTTAGATCCATCTCCAATCAGTGTAATATAGGAGGAATGCTAACCCTTCACTGTAAGGAGCCGTATTACTGTCCACAGACTACAGAGAACACAGATACCTGACTATAGTCCTCTCTAAATTATTTAACAAAATTCTACAGTTGTCCAAGTGATTCGCTAATATTTAAAACCTCAGATTATGTACAGAGACCCAAATGCAGACTTTGGATATAAGACATAGTACAAGCGTCTTGTGTTCTCCTCAAAGTAATCAACTTGTCACCCTGTGACAGAGATTGCTGGGAGAGTTAAGAAATCATAACTAACAATAAAATAAAATTTACGCAACCTCACGGTCAGTAATGAGCGGAATGTTTGTTACGTTGTCTCTGATTGGATAGAGCATAACTCTGTTATCAGATCTGGATAACAGGCTGCTGGGCTTGGCCTGGGATGGGATGGTTTACGCAGTATATCTAATTCTACACTCTGGTTGCCAGATCCACAATGAAACGTCAACGAGAACTATGAGTAATAGTTAGTGCTGGGAGGGAGAGAAAAGCAACTCCCCCCCCCCCCCCCATGACCAGTATATGTTGTTGACATGATCTAAAGGTCTTCTGTCACCCAACGTTACTATATTTTAATGTCGCCATCTTTAAGGGTTAGTGCTGATCCAGCATCAACACGATGGCCAAGAGGAATGAAAACATTTTATTGCATTCAGCAGAATTTCATAAACACAGCTGTAAAAGTTAAACAGACCTTTGTGACTTTAAAAACAACAATAATAATAGATAATAATAAAACAACCCCTCCCAAACTGTACAACACAAGTACAACACTCTACATAGATTGAAAATTATCAAAAGGACGAAACATTTTAAATAAAGTACAATTCCAGCCCCAGTGACCCTGACACCAGGTTGTATACGGATGTTTTGTTTTGTTATGTTTATTTATTGTACCCTAAAAGTTTTTTGTTTTAGCTTTTAAACATTTCGGCTGTTGTACAATTTGAAGTAATAGGTTATAAGACCGGACAATGTTTTTCTTGGAGGCAAAAAATAAAATAAAAACACAAAACCCTTATCTAAGGAATGAGTCAATAGGAAGACGGCTCTGATAACCAAGGGATGGGCACCGTGCACCTTTACACTGTGTATTTAACAGCACTGCCTTCAAGAATGTGCTTATTCACTGTCCCGCGTGATTAGCTGGTGGCATCACCCGTCGTTACGTAATGTAGAGCTCAGCCCCAGGAGCAGCCAGGAAGATCTATAGACAGGACGCCTGGCATGTATGTACCACGGCTACCTGATCTCTGTTATATTACTGCCATGTCTAGTGCTTCTGAAGCGAAAGCTATCCCCAACAGCCCTTCCCTCGATACAGCGCTGCGTTGCTGCCGGCACCCATAAAAAAAACAATGCTCACTTTTATAAGCGGTACCAATACAGCCAGGGCTAATGCTAGACCCACATAAACAAAACCAAAAAAATTGTGCATTCACCAGAAGGCACAAAAACACAACTATACCCTAAATGTCTTCTAATGCTAAGCACATATTTTTTATATCATGTTGATCATATATCAGTTTATCAGGGAGGCAGAAGAGCTACATGGAAACGTGGGTCTGCAGACCCGTTAAATCCTCACGGTGCAGGGTGAGAGCGGAGAGTCCTGCAGTGGCTGAGTGGATTTACCAGATAGACAAGTAGCAATAAAATAATTTCTCGTGATGGTCATAAAAAGGCCATTAGGAAAGGACGAAGATTCACTTGGATGGAAAACTGGTCATTGGCTCATAATGGGGACGTGTAACATTGTATTTTATGTGACAGAACTGTTTCTGCTTGTCACAAAGCAGTTTAGTAACCACACGAAAAATAAACTGTTTCTAAGGTCGGATGTTCTGTAGTGATGTAATGTCATTATACTGTCAACACTTATAAATAGTATCAAAAGTTGTCTGTCATCTCTTGTAACAGTAACGAAAGCAGACAGTGGTGTACAGTTCTTAATGTATTTACCAATATGCAAAAAAAAACAAAGGAAAAACCCTCAGGCTCACTACTAATTAGTACAAAAGATGACAAAATGAGAAAAACCTGTGTGACGCACAACTTCTTTAAGAACAGAACAACAATGCTATTTGAACAAAACTAGTTCTAACAAAGTGGTGCACATAATAACAATACAAAAAAACTTTCTTAAAATAAAAACACAATCTGCCGCCTGGGGAACGGGTAGAAGTTTGGACAATTTCTCAATAGACAAATGATTCCTAAAAACTTGAACTTCCCATATAATGTCAATACTTTTTAAACCTTTCCTTTCTTGCCTAATCACCGCATCCTCTCTGCCATCACGGAAAGAGGTGTGAGGGCGTGCTAATCTGTTTTACAACCAACTTATTGTCTTATTCTTCAAGACCAGTTCCAGTAATGAGCTCTTACAATATATTATAACTCCCTAACATCTGGAACATAAAGATATGGGGGTAAATGTATCATACTCCGTTTTTTTCAACTCGCCTTTACAAGGCAGCGTCGCTTTAAATTTTAGCTGTCAACTCGCCGATTCCCGGCGAGTTGAAAAAACTGGGGTATGATACATTTACCCCATGGTATAATTTCCACTAAACATTACCATTTTCTGCTCATATACATATGAAATATGATTGTTATATTGATTACTAGGGAGATACATCATCCCTATATGTTCCTTATGGGATTGAGATCTGTCAAAGGTTACAAATTTATAGAAGTCTTCACAAACACTGCATTATGTTTCCTATAAGGAATATACAATGAACTTAGGTTACTGAAATATGGTTCTTCCTGGCAAATGGAAGTGTAGCCAATATTTTAGGGCCTTTAGAATCTGGGCATTAAGAATCCCTAAGTAAACAATCGGGGGAAGGTGACAAAGTATCCTCTGAAGAATTTCGGTTTCCTTCATCAAAATACATTTATTCTTTGTGTGCTTACACACAGTGATTTGCTGGTGACCATTTACACTGAATGAAACATTACATTTTAGAACAGATTGTGGCAAAATTTACATTTTTATAATCCCGATTAAACTACGATCGGGACAAACCTCCAATTCCTTGATGGTATTAACAGTAAGTCACACTCACACACCCATCTCCGCTGAGCTTCCCCACACCCTACACTGGAGGAAAAATATTTTATAATGAACACAGCACACTTACGCTGTATATTACTAAACTGGTGTTCTATATAACTGCCTGCCTCCATCCTCATTACTGTGTCTCCCCATTTTCAATTCATCCTCAACGTAGCTGCTCGACTTGATTTCCTCTCTCCTAATTCATTCCCTACGCCCCCCCCCCCCCCTATCACCCCACAGGTATAAACAGAAATCAAACAGACCCTCTCCATCTCAGCTAGTACATGTCAAGTTATCTCTCTGATAACTATATCCAGTTTCTATATTCACTGCAACATTCAGGTATAAAGTCCTAATTACTTCCTCATTGAAAAATCATTAGCTTAGTCTGGCACGGACCATAGTTCTTACAATCATGTTGATTTTAACAAGTTAATTTGTCTACATTGAATCACATTTATACATGGCGCTAACAGACTTAGTCCAACTCTGAATCGGGCTCAGTAAGTTAATGGAGATGGAGCTTTGTGACTGACTGGCTCAGATATGTGATGTCACAAGGAGGGGGGGGGGGTCATTGCCGTTTGTAACATATGATGCTTTTGTAAGTTTAATCTGTCTATTAGTGGATATTAAAGGTGGAATATATTACTACATTACTCTTGTTCTACTGAATAATTCCAGGATTGGGACGGATTACAATATGCTGAACTACACAACTGTTTTATCTGCTGTGTTACGTCAGCCATTTACAGATCAGGTTTCAATAAATAAATGTATTTACTTTACTTTTGTACATCTAAATGTATTACTGCTATTTGTGAACGTGTCAAAAACAAGAACATATTATTAATAGTCTGTTTATTGGTCAGTGTTACTCAATGGGTTTTGCACAACGAAGATCATGATGAACCAGACGTCTATTGGATCTCGTACGTGCGTCATATAAACACTACGTTCCTGGATGGGACCAGAAGGGGAAGAGCAGGTTTTCTGGTTGAAGCCTCTAAAAACATTGGTGTAATGGATTTGTTATTGTTTCTGTGAATGTTTGTGTAATACACAAAGGGATTTTCCACATTAAAGTTTAAAGGTGAACACCTACAAAACTGAAACTAGTTCAATGGCATAATTTTTTTTTTCTTTTTTAAAAAAGTGTATGAAATGCACCATTTCCATGTTCACCAATTCCTTGGTTTTAATGGTCCTATCACTTTTACTTCTCAGTGGGTATATTTCTTCAGTAAAAGGTTCTTACCCCTCGTTATAGAATTATTAAGCTGAGTACACAATCTAACTTCAGATGCCATTTCTGTAATGATTTTAGCAATGATTGAAACACTTACATGATTTACCGTCAGATCTGTGATCTTCATCTCCCATAACCATCTGCTGAAAAGATCCTGACTCTGTACACTGTACAGATATCTGCCTACACTGCTGGTGGTGAGTGTGTACACACTGCCATATTTGCCCGATATCGTTACATCACTGAAGTTTATAAAACCAAATCAACAGATGTGATGTGTTTTGCTGCGCTAAAACATGATGGTGGCAGCGTACACACTAATGCGATATCTGACCAAACGGCGTTTAACGTGCGATCTGCACTCTAATTGCATAGATGTGTAAACCATGCTCTCTCCCCGCAGCTCGGTGTTTAGGACGTCAGAAAATAAATATTCCCTTCGACGCTCTGCGATGTATCTACACAAAATAGTCACCGTTTTATGGCATGGAAAAGTCTTATCTTTATTGGAGCCCTTTAGCGCAGTAGTAAGCAATCAAGTTGTTTTATAAGACTACATGTAAATGCCTTGAGACAATACACAGTGGGAAAGTATTCACGCCCTTCAGCATTTTCTAATACTGTGGACTCAAATTGGATTTATTTAGGGATTCTCACCAAAGAACAACACAAAATACGATGTCACGTCAAACTCACCAGCAGCTCTAAAGGGGTTTCTTAATTACAAATATAAATCAGACAAAATTGGATTAGAAAAGTCTTCAGCTAAACAAGGGGGGGGGGGGGTAAATACTAATGTAATCAAGTATTGTCAGGGTTTTTTTTTGTTTTAGTGGTAAATAATCCCAAATAAATACATTTTGATTCCATGATGACAGAACATAAGGGAAACTATTATTTTTCATACCACCTATATCGCATTTTCTTTAAGTTCTTGTACCAATTCCCAATCAGACCATCATGTGACACGTCTGAGAGGTGCATGTAAAACAAAATTGCAACAAGTACACAAACTGTGTTATACCAATTATTTTCTATTTGCGCCAATACACTATATATATATATTATGTTTGTGGATAGGTTATAAAACATTGACTTTAACACCAGTTTACCTTAAGTGCTCTAAAGCACAAACAACCTACAGCTCTACAAACGTACCTTGGTGAGTTTATTGCATATATTAATCTTACTCTAAAATAGACAACAAATCACTAGAAATATGCACAGAGGTCTGATAGAGAAACATTGTTTGACTCCACACTGCCTCCTGTGGGGAAAAAAGTGGTACAGCAGCACTATTCTTTACTCTAGGGTGGAGATTCCAGAAATGGGACCCAACCACCTCCCCAAATGTCCTTTTTTAAAAACAAATCCCTAACATTTTTAGTTTTGTTACTCAAGAATTCCTGACTGTACTGTTCTATTTAAGCCTAGAATTTAATTTTACATCGAAAAGCAAATATGCCAACCGCCACTTGATAATAATGGAGATCTCTCGGTTGTAGTATAACACATTTTATTAATTTTATTGCATATATTAATAACAAACAGAGTAACCCAACATGTGAAACCAATACAGAGAGTAGAATACAAAGGAAAGGAAGGTTTGATTAGATTTTGGATAAAGCAGTTTAGTGTTTGTTTTCCATATGGGCAATAAACCAAATTTTTGTTGTGTAATTTAGTAGTTTTCCAATGTCCTCTGCAGATTACAAACCTGTTTATTCAGATTGGGAATTGGTTTGTTTAGTGAAACGTACAAGGGGTTAGGGGGTAGCTGCGTTTGTAACATTTGAGAGAAGTGAAATAATTGTGCCCCCCTTTCCAGAAGCCCTGAATACAAGGACAGTCCCACCAAATATTTCTGAACGCTCCTATTTGGCGATATTTAGATATGATCTTATGGAACCTGAGACTGTCAAATACAATAGCAGATTTCTAGGATTGTTTTTCATAAGGATCTTTTCCTCGCTGTATCCCAAATTAAATTCCACATAAGGAATTTTAACTATTTAATAAATTAGCGATCTTGCTATAGATCTTAAGATCCACGTTGATGAGGGAAATGGCTCTATAGCTGGCACTTGCATTAGGATCACGACCTCCTTTATGAATAAGAGGTTTTTGAGGCTCAAACATTGATTGTGGGAAAACGGTTCATTCATGCAAAATCTGGTGAGGAATAACAATGCCCCCAAATCTCTTATAATATTGATTTGTGAGCACCTGGCATCAGGGATTTGCCATTGTTTATTGATTTGATGACTGTCAAAGGCCATCAAGATGGGGGAAGAGAAGGAGGATACAGTTCATAATGTTTTCTCAGGATTAAGGGTAGGAGATTATACAAAGATTTGATGGAGTCCGTGTCACATTGGAAGCCCCTGTTTGGTTTGAGATTCTACGGCTTCTAGTTGTGCCGCTTGTCTTGGTAACTCAGAGCCGTTCGGCCTTTTTGTAGTATTTTTGTTTCGTCCATTCCAAAGACTTCTCGTTCTGTTTGGTTTGGATCAGACGCCGTTTACCTCTTAATTTGGAAAGTTCACAGGTCTTCTGCAACAATGCGAAGTTATATTTTAGTAAGTCTGTCACCCTCCTATGACTTTTTAACTTTTTCTGTATGAAGCTAATGGTATTACCATTAAACTAAGGATTTGTGAACTGTGTTGGGGACGTATGTGGAATGAACGTGATTGGAACGTTTCCGATGAGTCTGGTTCTGATTATAAAGTTCCACCTGTTCTCTCCTTGTTCACAACCTTTCTGAACTTAGCCAAAACCAAGATCATCTTCCCCCATTTCAGTGTCACTACCCCCCCTTAAATCCCCTTTACCACTGACAAAATTGCCCTCTCCTCTTGCCCGCTGCCTTGGTGCCATCCTTGATTCTGCCATTATCTTCACATATCCAGTCCCTTGAACGTCTTCTTGTTGCCGCCTTTATTGAAACGTTGTCAGAATACATCCTTTTTTTACTCCAGACGTTAACCCTTATCCATTCTCTCATGACCTCCGGCCTCGACTACTGCAAACTCCTCCAAATTAGCATTTAAAGCAACCGTTTAGCTCCAGCTCTCCCGAATGCTGCGGCAAGAACTGATCCTCAACTCTGGACGTTCCACACCTACGGCGGCTCCTCGCCAAAGCTCAATCCTTCACTAAAGCCGATCCCGCCCCACCTGGTACTACCCTCCCTGGCAAAATCCTTTCCGTCTAGATTGTAAACTCTCATGAGAAGGGTCCTCTCTGCCCCGGTATCTTGTCTGTACCATCACCATCCACCTTGTATCTTGTTCTCTATGTAGGATTTGTTATCCCAACTGTCTGTACTTCAGAGTTTTGTGATTGGTTTTTATTCAGTGCATGAATCATCATCATCATTTATTTATATAGCGCCAATAATTCTGCAGCGCTGTACAGAGAACTCACTCACATCAGTGCCTGCCCCATTGTTGCTTACAGTCTAAATTACCTAACACACACACAGAGAGAGAGAGACTAAGGTCAATTGTGATAGCAGCCAATTAACCTTCTAGTATCTCTTATTCATAAATAAACAGTAATGATGAAGATCAGGATCTCGGTCTTTTTGGATGGGCCAAAACATCAGGGGATCATGTTTATTAAGGTACTGACACCTCTTTCTTTTCTTGACCGTTAAAGTTTATGCTCAAAATAGGATTCTTTATGTGACAGAAATTACATTACAATGTGTCTTTAGAGACAATTTTAAGTTTCACGAGTGAAAGTGGAAAAACCTGGGGGTTTATTAAGACGTGTGAGCTGTACAGAGAGCCCAAGATCACCGAGCTCTGGAGTCATCGGGTAGTAACAACCAACAATGAAAAGGAAATGTATTATTAGATGCAGATCATACTTAACAATAAGGCAGTATAGACGTTAAGGGTTGGGAACCGTCACACAATCTCATGACAGCATCAACTGAACCAGTGCAGTCAAACGGAATGTTAGTGAAATTAGTGTGTGGAATTATTGTATGAAAAACTCCATGAAAAAAAGGGGAAACACACTCAATATAATATCTGCAGATGGCAGCGATGTATAATGAAACACCGCTGTACTTTACCATGCGGGGGCTGCTCTGGGAGTCACGAGAAGACCCCACTTATTCACAAAGGTTTTACTAGTTTACCATCTGCAGATTGTTTTGCTATTTACTGTCAGTCTGACATTGCCGGCGGATGGAGGAAATGCGCTGTGCATAACACTTCAAGGGTGAATGTCACAATGAAGCCAAAGAGCCATCAGCTGGACTCCATCTTACTTTGCGTATGAATCAGAGCCTGGCGATGTGGCGCAGTGCCCTGGGGCTAGGCTTTGGGTACTTTTAAACCACTTTCTCGCCCTATTGGCATTTATCCGCCGTTCTATAATAGGGTAGGTGTGAACGTTCTGTGAAAGTGGCCGCCAGTCCCGCAAGACCCGCCCGGGGCACTGCGGGTATATTAACGCTGTACTAGCGCCTAATAAATCATTTTACTAAAGGTGCCTCTCGCCTGGCCGTAGAACTGGGTCCTCATCCGTTGCCGCTCTGACAACGAGAGACTGCGGCTTGTGGTCGGTCCTTTCGCTTAGACACCCATCTGGTGCTATAGGAAGTTAGTTAGCTTAATTGGTTTACTGGCTCTAAATTCATCATCATCATCATCATCATTTATTTATATAGCGCCACCAACTCCGCAGCGCGGTACAGAGAATACTTGTCAGTCTAGTGATGTCCTCGTGATATCACAGCAACCAGAACTCCTGAAATCTCAGCTTTTTTACCTCTTTCAGATCTCAGTAAGAGACTGTCCTGAAAATGTGGGAGGAGCTTCTGCCATCAGTAATGGGGGGAGGGGGGGGGGGCGGTGTGTAATAATTTGTAACTGCTGCCGGGGAATGTCAGGTTACCCTGAACAAAGTATTTTACCTTCGTGACTCATTATCTGAAAATTGCACTTGACGTTTAGTGGTCCTTTAAAATGTGAGCGAGGATTCTCCCTTTTAAAATCAGAAACAAATCCTCACAATCCTAAATATTCAGTTCAACCAGACACTACAGCTGTATCCACAAATGCAGCAGGTTAAACTGCTGAGCGGGACAGGTCTTTGGCCCAAAAGCTTGCAATCTATTCTTGTGCTGCTAATTTTTTCAGATTTTAATCTAAACCTGCAAAAAGATGGCTCTAAGTGCCGTACTTCCCTGCTGACACAGTCTGTAATTTGACAACGCTCTCAGGCAGGCAAGGGGTTAAATAGTGAGCTCTTTCACGCTGCTGCGCGTGCAGGCGAGATCCCGGCTCCCCAGACTTTGTCCCTGTGCTGTTATGTACTAGGATCCGATTACTATTTAACCTGCCGGTTCCCGCCCACCTGCACCTTGGTGTCTGGGGCGTTGGTGAGGAACCCTGACAAGGGAGATAGGCGAATCGACATCTGCAGACCTGCCCTGTCCTGCACACACAGACACACACCGAGCGCTGAGACGGGAGCCTATGTGACCGTCATCTCTCACACACAAGGATCTTATCTACCGGCACAATGGCCGAATTCCCTGCCAAAGTCAGCACCCAAACCAGCACCCCCCCGGAGTCATCGGGCAGGATGTTCTCCGGCCTCGACGTCAACTTCATCCGCTCCATCCCTGGGATCCTCATGATGGTAGAGATGGTAAGTACCAATCTCACTCTGGCCCTTGTTTAAGGCCAAAGGTCAGCGATCTGGGGGCGCTCGCTGTCTTACTTGGTCGCCGGTCTCTGTTAGACACCACACAGCAGAATCCAGGCTGTGGCATTGTGCAACCATCCAACGCACCCCGTCATAAGCGCTCTCCGTTCACAGTACATTCTGTGCCAACCTGCAGTAGCGGTGCCAGCCTTGGGTAGGGATATAATACAGCTTCAAGCAACCGAATCCTAGTCTTTGTTCAGGTTCACCTCCCCCAACCCCCTTTACACTCCTGGGAGCAATTACATTGCCAAGTATGAGCGTACCTGGAAACCTGTATTAATTACCCTCACACACAGAAATACCACTGAGCTATTTAAGGTGATCCTGGCTTATGTTATTGTGTTCGTACAGTTTGATTATAAGCTCTGTGGGTCAGGATGTTGGTGTTTTTTTAATCGATACATAGCTAAAACTTTATTTTCAAGCTTGGTTTACGTTGGAGGCTGCCACCTTCAATGGCATTAACAGAACTATTCAGGGGGAAAAAAAGTTCTGTCCAATCAACGATTGCAAAAGCGATTGTCTCCATTGTCCAATGTCTCCATTCAGTAAAAACCTGTCACACAGGGGTACGAGCTTTGTAGCTGGGATACATTCATCCAAATCAATGATTTAGATTTACTTCCTAAATAGCAGATTGCGTCCTGTGACAGATGTAGTGTAAAAGTAATGACAGCCCTGTAAGCACCAACATCAGCAATTGGCCTCAACTACAGAAGCTCAAGGGAGCAGATTATTATTCGGGTAGAAGAGAGTTGTACACCCAGAACACTCCCTTAACGTTCCCTATTTTTAGGAGCCTTTCCCACTAAAAATCCCACAGAAACTTCACATTGTGTCACATCTGACGTCATGAATAATAATCTGAATATACATTTTACTCATTTGTGCGACACAAAATACATTCTGTTAAGCGTTCGCTTAAAAGTCCTAACAGAATGCATAATAATCAATAAACAATGTGACGTTCATAATACAAGTGACATGAACACGGGAAACAAAGTAATTGATAAGCAAGTGAATGAGGTTATTTCTGTACATTAATGGGAAACCTTCATCACAGTTTCATCCTCTTAATATCCCAGGTGATTTGCAAAATTATTGATATTATATAGTTTTTTACACTTATCAGTTTCTTTAAAGCACCAAGGATGGGCAATTTATAAAATGTATGAAAGTTATATAGTGGAAGGAGCAGGGTCCTCCAGCAGCACAGAGTATATCAGGAGATGAGTGATGTGTTAGTGAGGACAGGGCTGCATGTGACAGGGGCAGTGACATGATGTGAGGAGGGGAACGGAGCCAGCAGGAATCCACAGACAGAGTTATATAGTGTAAGGAGCAGGGTCACCAGCAGCACAGAGTATATCAGGAGATGAGTGATGTGTTAGTGAGGACAGGGCTGCATGTGACAGGGACAGTGACATGATGTGAGGAGGGGAATGGAGGCAGCAGGAAGCCACAGACTGAGAGTTATATAGTGGAAGGAGCAGGGTCCCCCAGCAGCACATTGTATATCAGGAGATGAGTGATGTGTTAGTGAGGACAGGGCTGCATGTGACAGGGGGCAGTGACATGGTGTGAGGAGGGGAATGGAGGCTGCAGGAAGTCACAGACTGAGAGTTATATAGTGGAAGGAGCAGGGTCCCCAGCAGCACAGAGTATATCAGGAGATGAGTGATGTGTTAGTGAGGACAGGGCTGCATGTGACAGGGGGCAGTGACATGGTGTGAGGAGGGGAATGGAGGCAGCAGGAAGCCACAGACTGAGAGTTATATACTGGAAGGAGCAGGGTCCCCAGCAGCACAGAGTATATCAGGAGATGAGTGATGTGTTAGTGAGGACAGGGCTGCATGTGACAGGGGCAGTGACATGATGTGAAGAGGGGAATGGGGGCAGCAGGAAG
The DNA here is from genome assembly GCF_038048845.1 of Mixophyes fleayi. Classification (NCBI taxonomy): domain Eukaryota; kingdom Metazoa; phylum Chordata; class Amphibia; order Anura; family Limnodynastidae; genus Mixophyes; species Mixophyes fleayi. Next base: position 99,584,545 of record NC_134411.1, read on the forward strand.
CCACAGACTGAGAGTTATATAGTGGAAGGAGCAGGGTCCCCCAGCAGCACAGAGTATATCAGGAGATGAGTGATGTGTTAGTGAGGACAAGGCTGCATGTGACAGGGGCAGTGACATGATGTGAGGAGAGGAATGGAGGCAGCAGGAAGCTACAGGTTGAGAGTTATATAGTGGAAGGAGCAGGGTCCCCAGCAGTACAGAGTATATCAGGAGATCAGTGATGTGTTAGTGAGGACAGGGCTGCATGTGACAGGGGCAGTGACATGATGTGAGGAGAGGAATGGAGGCAGCAGGAAGCTACAGGTTGAGAGTTATATAGTGGAAGGAGCAGGGTCCCCAGCAGCACATTGTATATCAGGAGATCAGTGATGTGTTAGTGAGGACAGGGCTGCATGCGACAGGGGCAGTGACATGATGTCAGGTGGAGGTTATTCCAATGAACTGTTTGCCTCAGCAAGATATTGGTTTTGCAAAAAAAAACAAAAAAACAAAAACATAAATTGTAGCTATTTGACAAGCTTATTGAGAATGCAAAGTGTTAAACCCCCTGGCTGCGGAGATGTTGCTACTAATAGTAGATATTACTACACAGCGATGTCACAATGTACACACCCCGGCATTGCAACCAAACCGGTCTTCTTGTGTCATGTACAGGAACAAAGCAGAGAGCTGTGGGAAACAATGACCGAGATTAATCACATATGTGATCATTACTGTCCTGCGTCCAGTCCTCACATCTAGATAAAGATCCCCAGGAATGTTCAATACTTAAGAGAAGAAAAACAAATCTGAAGTATATTCCTTAGTAATGTCCATGCAGATACTTATTACTGGACCAGCAGAGAAGCTGCATTAATGAGGTGCTCTAAGAAAATAAATATTAATAATCAGGACTCCCCCATTGTTACTTGTTGGGATACATGGCTGATGAGTGGAATTGTGGGAGTCTGATGTCGGGGTCCCCAATGGTTCACGAGTTACTCGTCCCAACGGCCTGTGGCCGTGTTGTGATTCAGTAGAGATAATTGTTAGGAGTTATGCAATGGATGTGGTTGCTTTATGGGAAGAATCATTTGTACAGAGTTGGACACTGTTGTTTTACTGGGGTGCTTGTGGTTTATTGACTCTTCTCCCCCCTGTAGTTAAAGGGCCACTAAACACCAACATTGACATTTTCAGATATGAACTCTGATGGTAAAATCCAGTTTTTATGTTAGCCTGACATTCCACTGTAGCTCCCTTAATTATTATCTCCCCACCGCCCCCATTAAAGACAGCTGAAGCCACTCCCACATCTTTTAGGACAGTATCTCCATGGGATCTCATACAGATAAAAAAAAACTGAGAATGCAGTCATTTGAGCTGCTGTGACATCACTGGCCTTGCCTCTGTGTATGAATCCACACTGTAAAGCAAGTCTACCAGGTTGTTAATCCCTCTGTCCGCTTTGTTAGAGAAGCCACTCCCTACACGACAACAAATAATGGCAAACAGGGCTCTAGAGGACGTCTCAAACAAAGAAAAAGTGCGTTTCTCTGACATTACTGATCCCACTATTACATAACGGCTTACGTATGTAAACATATTGGTTGAGTAACATCACATATTTGGAGTTTGCAACATATGACAATACAGAAAGAACCTTGTAGTCTGTGTGTAATTATTACTTAGTCCCTGATGTCTTTACCACAGTACACACTAAAGGACTAATCAAGGACTGCTTTACCGACAGCAATATCTCCACAACGTTGGGCCGTTTGGTGGTTACGTTTTAGGAGATGGGGAAGAAGGGACATTACAGCCACTTAATGTATCTGATTGTTTCTCTGGATATTTCAGGTTTTGGGACTCCTCGTTTGGGTGTTGGTAGCGGACAGCCACTACGGCAGCGCTCCTGCATACGGCTGGGTCATGTTTGTGGCCGTAACCTGCTGGCTGTTGACCGTCATTCTGTTTGTGCTCATCCTCCTACAGATGCAAAGAAAGATCTCAGTCGTTCCCTGGCCCATAGTGGTAAGTAAAGGCTACATTTATCTCTTGATCATACTAGGCAGCCAAATGTCTCCTTTTACCACCGTTCCTTACTGGAAATTCAAATGTTTTCAATTTACCCATGCTATGGCAAAAGTCGAAATTAATCTTGTCCATAGTGACTTCAAAGGTCTTCACCTAACCCTGGGCCATAGATGGACGCCAAAGGTCTTCACCTAAGCCTGGGCCACATGTGGACTTCAAAGGTCTTCACCTAACCCTGGGCCACATGTGGACTTCAAAGGTCTTCACCTAACCCTGGGCCACATGTGGACTTCAAAGGTCTTCACCTAACCCTGGGCCACATGTGGACTTCAAAGGTCTTCACCTAACCCTGGCCCATAGTTGAACGTCAAAGATCTTCACCTAAGCATTGCCTGTGGTGCTTCATTCATTTTTCATACTTAAACCATGTGACCTGACTTTTGATCAGTCCATAAAAGCCAACACATTTATTTTATCTGGTGACACAACTTCATATCTGAGTATTTGCCCTGTATACCATGGATAATTTCTGCCTCTTGTAAATAATTATTTCTCCTGCTGTACACACCTAAATGTTTATATACTTGTTACGTCATCTCTGACATCATTTCCTGCTCATCCGCAGGTGTTTGGTTACCACGCAGCAGCTACGCTTCTCTATATAACTGCATTCATCACCTGCGCCGCGTCAGTGCGGGTAGGGAACCCGGGCGTTAATGAACACAACAAAAGGGCGGCAGCCTCGGTAAGATCTCATTCTCAATGTAGCCGATTTACCACATCATGTAATATCGTCAGAAAGGTCCATTTGTGCGGAGTTACAGAGATATAGATGGATGAAGTCCTAGAGGTGGACAGGACTCCCTTCCAAATTTGCTACACACAGGGGTTATAGTTGAGTAACAAGAGGCTCCGTAGTTTATAAACCAATTTTTATATCATAAGATCTTTACTACACTATCGTGTCGCACTGCATGGTCATTGGGCAGCCAGCGGTCCATCACTGGGAGTTACAAAGAGGTTCTGCAGCAGCTGCAGGTTTTGTATTCCATAAAGTAACGGGGGGGGAAGGCATTAATTCTCCTACTGACAGTGTACAGAACATTACATCAGTATGTGGCTATGTCAGACCAAGCTGCACACAGAGGGTAGGTTTGTGATTGGTTACAGCAACAATCAATTATATTATGTGTGGTCTCGTCACACTGGGTCACAGTACAATCACATTGGAAAGGGTACTGTAACCAACTGGACTGAACAATAGCTTCCACTGCAACATAATTGGGGTTATCTGAGTACCCCCTGAATACCCCCCGATAAGAGCAAATGGTGTACACTACCATACCACTGCTATACCAATACAATGCCCCTTCTGTGCCAATACAATGCCACTACACTAACACTATTGCACCAATACAATACAACTATGGCACTAGAATACCGCTACGTTACCACTACTGCGCCACTACAATAAAACTATCACGTCAGTACCGTACTGTCGAATCTAAATCAGATTGTTCACCTGTAAGTGTCAGTCTATCAATTAGGAGTTATCAGCTGGAGAGAATTAAATACACTGCATGGTTTGCGTGTACAATTAGCTCTGTTTTATTAGTTACAAGTCCATATCTATATAGCAAAAATCACGTATTACAGAAAACTACGCCCCAAAAGGTTTTAACCACTCGTGCTCCCTTTACACAAATGTTACTATATTCTCTCATTATCACACAGGAATACTCCCCGGAAGGGGGTTGGCTTATCTCCTGTCTGCTATGTCAAAGGTTATAAGCATAGTCTTAAAAATAATAAATTACTCCTACAAACCAGGTGCATCTAATCCGTCTTTAAACTATAACAGAACAAAATGGCTATAAGGCAACAAGATGGCGTCAGCTTAGCAAAATCACATTTCTCAGTACCATTACAATACCATACCACTAATATGCCATTAGCGTTCCTCCCATCTGCAATGTACCACTTATCAAAATCTCTATTCAGTTATTATAAATATCTGGTAGAAAATATTAGCGGAACTGGGAATCATCAGAGTCTGACTAGTCACACAAGGTATTTATAGATCTTATATGCTCAAGATTTATAGATAAAATCTCAGGGTCACTGAGCCCAGAGCTCCTATCTACATATTTCCACTGACTTTCTGCTCCTGCAGATGACAGATGATATCGCCCCTGGCGGCTCTCACACTTACAGGTCACAAAGGAGAGAGCTATAAATGGTGATTTAAGGAAACAGTCTGCATGCAATGTCCTCTCCTAGATAATCTGCTGTTAGTGTCGGAGACTTCACATTGGGTGGGTGTCTGAGTCAGTTAAACAGCCCCCACCTGTCTGCATCAACCTTCATTGCACCATCTGAACTACTCATGCACTGAGCAAGGGGGGTCACTAACCAAAACCGCCCACCCCACACTGTGGCCAGAGAACAAGAGCTATGATTGACAGCTGAACTTTCCAAGAGTTCCTGCAGCAGCTGAGACATTTTACATGTAAAGGGACTCACCAGTCTGATGCCTTTATCAGTAGCAGAAGGTCCTTGAGGTTTACTAGCTGGACTACAAGCACCTTCCAGGTAAACTACTTACCCCCCTCCCCTTCAGCCACCTGCATAGTAATATTCACAGCTCCAGCGCCCTCTAGTGCAAGGAGGACATATTGCACCCTGACTGGCAGCATAGGTCAATTACCAACACTGCAGTAATATGCAAACTTTACACTAAACTGAAGCATCCAATCAGGCACCTGGTCTTGCACAGATTAAAGCTAATTGTTGATTGGTTGCAGTGGTTTAAATTCTGCAACGAATTGCAATGCTAAGTGAAGTGGTCTATGCACAGAGTGGTTTAAAATGGAACTGCAGAGCGCTAGGACACTACAAATATAATAAAATAATAATAATAATAATAATAATAATAATAATAAAAGTGCTTCAGAAGTCCTATACCCGCTCCCGTGGTCATGCCCGTCTTTTGCATACCTCCCAATATTTGGGTAGCCGTCACCGGGACAGGTGGTCATGCCCAGGTGGGGGTTGGGTGCACGCCCCAGGCAGTGCTTTGTGCTTTTGAAGTGCCGGACTTGCCCGTACTGTTCAACATAAACAGCATATGTGTATAAAAAATGTTTAAGTAGAACCCCACCATAAAATGTATAGGCAACTCCTCCACTTTTCCTTTTTAGACGGTTTGATAAATCTACTCTTAACTCTTCACCTGTTTCAATCCCTTCTGTGCGCTGCCCAATCTAATGAATGGGAAGTTCATAGGGGAGGGGCATCGACACCCTGGCAAGTAGTCAGAGATCTGAGAGATTGTTATAGGCATTGGGGATCTGTGCATACCCTGCATGTATAACTTTTGCATTTTGTTTTAAATTGCTGGACTCTACCCCATACAATATTTTAAGTTAAATTTTTCTTTAAAGATCAATGCGGTCTATAGATACTGTTAGCAGCCTTGGTCTCTGCAATCGTTGGCTGCCAGGATGGGATATGTGGCGCTAACATGGGACATTTGCGCTGTATTTCATGTGTATTGTTGCATTATGCTGATCTTTACCATTATGTTGGTAACCTTTAACCAATGGTCTCTTGCAGTTCTTTGCCGGCCTGGTGATGGTGGCGTACGGCGGGAGCGCGTTCTTCAGTTTTAAAGAGTGGAGGGGCGCCGGCAGTAACGCCGCCTCCGCGTAGGCCTGAGGCCCCGATGGATATACACATATTACTATTTTTTTTGCGAAAGCATTGACAGACCGGACAAGAACCCCAATGGGGCTCGTTTCACCGTTATACCTGCAATAAGTACCTGGGAAATCTGTGGTACTTCCTCTGCATTGACACTGGGACCTACAACACGAAATAAACAGAGACCGTGGAGGAATCGGCTGCTTTTCTGGATAAACTGTGTGAAGTTATTTTCTCTTTTCTGTGGGGGGACCTGGTTAATGGCCACTTGTTCATGGCAGCTTCCGTGCGGCACGGCTAAAGAGACAAGGACTGGATCCGGCACGGTGACGGCATTATATGGACTCGCCCGTATGTTCTGTCACAACACACAGGACTCTGGGCTGGTCCCAGAACCACAGACTGGTCGGTCACTTGCAGCCAAACACACAAGAAATATCAATGTTGTACAGAACGACACCCTAAGCAACCTGTGGCTCTCCAGGTGTTGTGAAACTACAAGCCCCAGCATGCTTTGCCAGCCAGCAGCCAGTTGACAGCTGACAGAGAATGCTGGGACTTGTAGTTTCACAACATTTGGAGAGCCACCCAGGCCTGTTCTAAGGAATGTATGAGCCATGTGTGCTCCAAGAGTCTGGTGCCCACTGCTCCGAGCCATTATGCTAATGCAGCCTACCAGTTCACTAGGAACAAGTGACTGAGGCATGAAGTGCCTCGTGCCTCAGTGATTTCCGTTTTACTTGGTGACTTAATAGGTCACTGTCTCGTGAAGATCAGTTCTAAGTCCCTGGACACTGTCGTTAATGTAAAAAGATCACAGGTTAGATTTATCCAACCTTCTAAAAGGAAAAGTGGAGGCATTGCCCATAGCAACCAATCAGATTATAGCTGTCATTTATCTAGTACACTCTAGGAAATGATAGCTGGAATCCGATTGGTCGCTATGGGCAACACCTCCACTTTTCCTTTTTAGAACGTTTAGTAAATCTACACCCTTGTGTTTACCGAAAGGAGACCGTAAACATGACCCAGTTCACCCACAAGACAACAGTCTCCTATTTTTTTTTATCACACAGGAGCGCTTCCAACCAATGTAAGATTCAGAAGCTCATTTACCAGCTAATTACACTGTAGATGTAACGTACCTCAACGTACCTTCCCATGGTCCTACATGATAAGACCCCTCACCCTAAAATATCCCCTCTGTTCCTGTATTGTTTATAATACCTAAGGATGGATACGGGATATGTCTGTAAAAAGATCTTCTAGAAAAACCGTCCCACTGTGAAATCTCTGTATAGAAATGTGTAAAATAATATGTTCTCTTCACAGAAATGCCGGATTCCCTTCGCATGATAGTGCTGTCCAATGACAAACTACAAGTCCCAGTATACCCTGACAGCTATCAGCTGGTTATCAGCTGGCAAAGCATGCTGGGGCTTGTAGTTTCACCACACCTGGAGGGCCACAGGCTGACCAGACCTTAATTATAGAATACACTGAGTTATGCTATTTAGATGGGATCTGGCACCGGTTATAGCAGGACATCGCCGTGATATCCTGAGATGAAAGTGAAAGAGCGCAGTCAGCGAGCGAGGAAAGCAGAGCACTTAAATTGCACCTACACACAACGGTGGCAGACATTTTGTGAGCTGAACCAATATTCATATTATACGGTCTTATCAAAACAATTGGAATATTGTTGAAAATCACCTGACGCTTGTCTGTCTCTGTGTAGACAATGGTTGCACTGTAAGAGGATGCGATTGAATGGATGATGTACTGAAATCTCACTTCCCAAATGTCACGTTTTCCCCCAACATTGTACATATGAATAAAATCCTGACATCTCCATAACCGCCCGCTCAACTCCTAAGTGCATAAAAGCGTCCGCCCTCTATATTATTTTGTATTTAAGTTGGTCGTACATAGTTCCATTCAGCCTTACCTCCAAGAGGGCGGATCTGCCGATACAATACAGACATATGTATGACCAGGTTTGGCAGATCTGCTTGGTTGTCAATCAGGCAACCAGATCTGAGAGGGTAGAACTTCTGGGATTGGAGAATATCCTCAGTCACATTTATCCTGACTGATATCTGATTGCTCACATATTAATTAGAATTGGTGGTCTTTTTGGGTGGCTTGCACCTAACTGGGTCTAAAACGGCCCAAAAATTAGATAGATGCTAACCAGAGGTAGTGATCAATCAGGTGACGGATTTATTGCAAACCTCTCACTGCAGAACGTTTCAATTACCGGCTTCCTTTAAAGCTCCAGCACGAAAAGCTTCCATTAGTGCCAGTGAGAAGTGGTGGTAAATTCGGGGTAACTGAGGACAAAACTTTTTTTTTTTTTTTAAGGGATCCCAAGCGTCAGCAGCGTGCCATTACTCTGGGACCCCAAGTCAGTGTGCCATTGTTCCAGGACCCCAAACTAGGCGACTGCTGATAGACTGTATTACATGTCTTCAGGGAACCCCAGAAATAGACCCACACTTTTGGTGTCTCAGCCCACAGTCTGTGCACCAGTAGGTTAAATGGTGACTTTCTTTGTGAGTTTACAGAACTAATTCACTATGCTCAGTCTGCCGTTATATATATTAGTAGAGTGCAGGCAGACCCAGGTCTATCACATAATGATCCATGTACAGAATGATTGATGTCTATGTGTTTTTCTGAACATTTATAGAAAATAAAGAGAACAAATCTCTATTTATAAATATACAGAAAATTAAGTTTTATTTCTTGTGTTATCTATTGAAACATTGTATATGACTGCACCATGTCTACTGGAATATGTGTTGTATGGTGGTCACAAGGGTGCTGTGTATTATGTGACGGTCACAAGGGTGCTGTGTATTGTGCGGCGGTCACAAGGGTGCTGTGTATTGTGCGGTGGTCTCAAGGATGCTGTGTATTGTGTGGAGGTCACAAGGATGCTGTGTATTGTATGGAGGTCACAAGTGTGCTGTGTATTGTGTGGCGGTCACAAAGGTGCTGTGTATTGTGTGGCGGTCACAAGGGTGCTGTGTATTGTGTGGTGGTCACAAGTGTGCTGTGTATTGTGTGGCGGTCACAAGGGTGCTGTGTATTGTGTGGCGGTCACAAGGGTGCTGTGTATGGTGTGGCGGTCACAAGAGTGCTGTGTATTGTGTGGCGGTCACAAGGGTGCTGTGTATTGTGTGGCGGTCACAAGGGTGCTGTGTATTGTGTGGCAGTCACAAGGATGCTGTGTATTGTGTGGCGGTCACAAGGGTGCTGTGTATTATGTGGCGGTCACAAGGATGCTGTGTATGGTGTGGCGGTCACAAGGGTGCTGTGTATTGTGTGGTGGTCACAAGGATGTTGTGTATTGTGTGGTGGTCACAAGGGTGCTGTGTGGTCTTCTGCTGCTGTAGCACATCCGCTTCAAGGTTGGATGTGCTGTGCATTCGGAGATGCTCTTCTGTATACCACCCAGGGTTAATTGAGTTACTGTGACCTTCCTGTCAGCTTGAACCACGCTGGTCATTCTCTTCTGACGTCTCTCATTAACAAGGTGTTTTGAGCACCGTTCTCTGTAAACTCTGGAGACTGTTGTGTAAAAATCCCAAGAGATCAGTAGTTTCTGAGGTACTGAACAACCCGTCTGGCACCAACAATCATTCCACAGTAAGAGTCACATAGATCACATTTCTTCTCCAGTCTGGTGTTTCATTAAATGAAAGTGGTACAGGTGGCAGATTAGAATCTGCTTGAACTTGGGGCTTTCCCTGTACATAATATGATTTGGGGGCACTACTGCGTGGCATAGTATGATTTGGGGGCACTACTGCGTGGCATAGTATGATTTGGGGGCACTACTGCGTGGCATAGTATGATTTGGGGGCACTACTGTGTGGTATAGTATGATTTGGGGGCACTACTGCGTGGTATAGTATGATTTGGGGGCACTACTGCATGGTATAGTATGATTTGGGGGCACTACTGCGTGACATAATATGATTTGGGGGCACTACTGCATGGTATAGTATGATTTGGGGGCACTACTGCGTGACATAATATGATTTGGGGGCACTACTGCGTGGTGTAGTATGATTTGGGGGCACTACTGCGTGGTATAGTATGATTTGGGGGCACTACTGTGTGGCATAGTATGATATGGGGGCACTACTGTGTGGTATAGTATGATTTGGGGGCACTACTGCGTGGTATAGTATGATTTGGGGGCACTACTGTGTGGCATAGTATGATTTGGGGGCACTACTGTGTGGCATAGTATGATTTGGGGGCACTACTGCATGGTGTAGTATGATTTGGGGGCACTACTGCGTGGTATAGTATGATTTGGGGGCACTACTGCGTGGTATAGTATGATTTGGGGGCACTAATGCATGGTATAGTATGATTTGGGGGCACTACTGCGTGACATAATATGATTTGTGGGCACTACTGCGTGGTATAGTATGATTTGGGGGCACTACTGTGTGGCATAGTATGATTTGGGGGCACTACTGTGTGGCATAGTATGGTTTGGGGAACTATTCTATGGTATATTGTGATTTTGGAGAACTACTCTGTGGTATAATTTGATTTGGGGGCTCTATAGTGGCTTAATATCAATTGGGGGCAAGCACTCAGGTGTGAGGGAATTGTGGTTGCACCCTTTTCGGCGTCACAGCTGGGCGGTGACACACAGTTTTTTTTACTAATCCTCTATTGAGGGGGCAACAAAGGTTTACTGTACCCGGACCCCAAATTTCACTTGGCGGTCCTGTACATACCATTGCCTGATACTGCTGCACCCTATGCTGCAAATTGAGAGTTAAGCTGCACGTAATATATTTGTATCTCACGGGATAATGTATAACAATGAGCTTTGCAAAAAGTACTGTAATTATTATTATTATTATCTGGAACAGAGGTGGGACTGTGTGCTTTAAATGCCAGGGCTGATTTTTATTCCCAGTCCTGAGTGTACCTAACTTAAATATTTGTCTCACTAACTGCCCCAAATGTGAGGAGGCCCCAAAGGTCTCTCTTTAACCACTACCACAAACTGCCCCCAGCTGCGATCTGTCTGTTGGAGACATGAGCCGCACCAAAATCATCATCATCGCTCCACATATCACTTGTCACCTTCCCCGTCCTATAGTCCTTGACATGTACAAACCCCACCACAGAGCAGAATGATTTGACACCATTGTTTCAAAGCTGTAAAGGTACCGATGTAGAAAAATAAGATAATCAGATACCAGCGGCTTTTGCAGTCAGAGAAATAGAGGACTCCAGTTGTGTCTGGACTCTCTGCACTGATGGTCAAACAGAGGGTTATTAAGTTTACTGGGACTTGCAGTTCAGACACATGGCCTATTCCTGATACAACGTTACTGATTTAAGACAGTGAGAAAAGTCGCACGTGGCTGAAAGGAGGAAATAGCTCAGTGGGTTAGTAACCTGGTGCTTTATCTGCAGTGATAGAGGGGGATCTGGTTTGAGTCCCCTGTCTGATTTCATTTTAGCACATTTCATGTTGCTTGATGAAGTCCATGAGAAAAGTTTCTTCATGTCTGTAACAAACATTCTAGATTGGTGAACCCAGTAGATAGATCTGTTTATGGTGTTTATGGATCCCTGTGTTTGAATCACCAGACAGGTAACATTTACTAACTTTTATTAAAAGCTGCGACAGGCTTAATGAAGTTCATTAGAAAAGTCTCTCCATATCTGTATCACATGTTCCAGCTCGGTGGCTCGGTCAATAGGTGTATATTGATTCCTGTGTTTGAATCCCCAACCAGGTAACATTTACTGCTCCTTTGGTTTTGCTTCAGGCCCATTGATGACATTGATAGAAGTCTCACTGCAGCACCCATCATGTACTGGCTTGGTGGCCCAGTAGATAGAAGATCTGTTTATGGTGTATATGGATCCCTGTGTTTGAATCCCCAGCCAGGTAATGTTTATATCTTCTTTGATTTTGGTCCAAGCCCCTGGATGACATTGATAAAAGACCCACTGCTGCTCTCCATCACATACTGGCTTGGATGGCTCAGTAGATAGAAGATCTGTTTATGGTATATATGGATCCCTGTGTTTGAATCCCCAGCCAGATAACATTTATAGCTTCTTTGATTTTGGTCTAGGCCCATTGATGACATTGATAAAAGACCCACTGATGCTCTCTATCATATACTGGCTTGGATGGCTCAGGTGATTAGTAGCCAGATTGCTGATGGTGATGTTGGAAGGTCCTGATTTGAATCCCCAGACAGGCTTGATGGTTTCTCTGTCATCATCCTGCTCAGTGGGTGGTCTCCTTGTAAGTGATGGGTTAAATTGATTGTCCAGCATTAATAAATAAACATGGCTGTGGGGTTTTAAAAGAATTAACAGCTACTTTATAAAAATACTACACTTTTCTTACATTATTAACTCTTCTCTCACTAGACTACACTTTTCTCAATATTGATGGGAACTCTTCTGTCCAATGAGCACTTTACTACTTGCCCACTAACTTATATGACTAAAGACTATCTTTCATAAAGACTCCTCCTCAATGTCATGAGTCAGACAAGTCCACCTGACAAAGACATATATTGACAAAGACATATATTGACAAAGACATATATTGACAAAGACATATATTGACAAAGACATATATTGACAAAGACATATATTGACAAAGACATATATTGACAAAGACATATATTGACAAAGACATATATTGACAGCACCTAGATCTTACTCATCTGAGCCAACATCATCATTTATATAGCACCACTATTTCCACAGCACTGCACAGACAACACACATCAGTTCCTAACATGCACACACTGCACAGATAGGGCCCTATTCAGGAACTGAACTCATGGCCCCAGCACCGTGGGGCAGATGTGCTAACCACTTAGCCACCATGCTGCCCACATATGGTGTAAGAAAATACGGAAACTTATCTCAATGTCTTCAACAAGTCAGGTGTAAAATCCAAGGTACAAAAGCTACAGCTGTTTGTGGAGTTGAACTAAGACCTCAAACATTTCTACCAGAAAACAAGTTGGTTACTAGTCCTCTGAGCCAAGGTTTCCTCGGTGTCATAACTCATCCTGGTGAATCAGGAAAAATAGCTGAAAGAAACCTGTCTTGGGGATCAAACCTGAGACACCACCATTAGCTGCAAACAGAGAACCTGGACACAAGCCAACAGAGCCAGCTTGTTTGCTAGATATGAAGGGAGATTATGGTCAATGTCATCAACCAGCCTGGAGCAACATCCAAGGTACTAACAGAATGCTGTCTGGGGGAACATAAACCAGGACTTCAACATCTATGTTAGTAGAGATGTTGACCCAGCACAGTATATTTAGGAGGTAAGAATTTTCTAAATGTCACCAAGCATGTGAAAAGAGTTTCCTCATCATCCTGCTCAGTGGGTTCTCTCCTTGTAATGATGGGTTAAAAATTGTTTGTTCAGCACTATTTAATAAACTGGCTGTGGGGGGGGGGTTCTAAAGAAACTAACAGCCAACTTTAAAAATCATCTCTTGCTACTCTTTTCTCAATATTGATAGCAACTCTGTGGTCAGTTGAGCCCTTTACTGCTTGCCCACTAACATATGCCCTCACTGTGAATGAACAGAGAACATCCTTCAGGTAAGTAGGAAGACTCTTCTCATTGCCACAAACCAGCCAGGTGCACCAGCCATGAATTGAACCAGAGCCTCAGCCACCCTACTGGTAGGAGAGCACCCGGCTATTAGTCATCTGAGCCAACTCGTGGTGCTAGAAAATGGAGAGATTTTTCTCAATGTCATTATCAAGCCAGGTGTAAAATTCAAGGTACAAAAGCTACAGCTGATGGGGGATTAGAACCTGGACTTCTATCATCCCTGCAAGCAGAGAACCAGGAAACTAGTCCTCTGAGCCAGCTTAAGCTTATATAAAAGCTGCTCCTCAGTGTCATAATTCATCCGGGTCCATCATACAAGATAGTTAAAAGAAACCTGGTTAGGGGTTCAAACCAGGGACTCCACCATTAGGTGTGAAAAGGGAAGGTGGACACTAGTCTACAGAGCCATCTTGATTGTTAGGTCTGAGGGGGGAGATTATGCTCAATGTCATCAACCAGCCTGGAGCAACATCCAAGGTACTAACAGAATGCTGTCTGGGGGAACATAAACCAGGACTTCAACATCTCTGTTAGTAGAGCACATGGGTACTAGTCCAGGGACCCAGCACAGTATATTTAGGAGGTAAGACTTTTCTAAATGTCACCAAGCATGTGCAATATCCTAAGTACTAAAAAGTTACCTGTCTGCAGATTCAAACCTTGGACACTACCATCACTGGCTTGATGGGCCAGTTCATGTACTTTTCCCAATGTCACATACCATGAATGTTCCTGGTGCAACATTCCTGGTAGTAAGAAAGAACACACCAAGGGATTCAAGTAACAAACGCCACCATCAAAACCAAATGAGTATCTGACTTCTAGACATCTCCATCATAGCCAGGTGAGTACTGGGCTTCTAGACAACTAAGATAGCTTTTGCCATACGTTTCTGGATATTATTCTCAATGTTATCAGCTACTTTATAAAAATACTACACTTTTCTTACATTATTAACTTGCCACTACTCTTCTCTCACTAGACTACACTTTTCTCAATATTGATGGGAACTCTTCTGTCCAATGAGCACTTTACTACTTGCCCACTAATTTATATGACTAAAGACTATCTTTCATAAAGACTCCTCCTCAATGTCATGAGTCAGACAAGTCCACCTGACAAAGACATATATTGATATTACTCATCTGAGCCAACATCATCATTTATATAGCACCACTATTTTTACAGCACAACACTCATCAGTTCCTAACATGCACACTCTACACAGATAAGGCCCTATTCAGGAACTGAACTCATGGCCCCAGCACCGCGGGGCAGATGTGCTAACCACTTAGCCACCATGCTGCCCACGTATTGTGTAAGAAAATACGGAAACTTATCTCAATGTCTTCAACAAGTCAGGTGTAAAATCCAAGGTACAAAAGCTACAGCTGTTTGTGGAGTTGAACTAAGACCTCAAACATCTCTACCAGCAAACAAGTTGGTTACTAGTCCTCTGAGCCAAGGTTTCCTCTGTGTCATAACTCATCCTGGTGCATCAGGAAAGATAGCTGAAAGAAACCTGTTTTGTGGTTCAAACCTGAGACACCACCATTAGCTGCAAACAGAGAACCTGGACACAAGTCAACAGAGCCAGCTTGTTTGCTAGATATGAAGGGAGATTATGGTCAATGTCATCAACCAGCCTGGAGCAACATCCAAGGTACTAACAGAATGCTGTCTGGGGGAACATAAACCAGGACTTCAACATCTATGTTAGTAGAGATGTTGACCCAGCACAGTATATTTAGGAGGTAAGAATTTTCTAAATGTCACCAAGCATGTGAAAAGAGTTTCCTCATCATCCTGCTCAGTGGGTTCTCTCCTTGTAATGATGGGTTAAAAATTGTTTGTTCAGCACTATTTAATAAACTGGCTGTGGGGGGGGGGGGGGGGTTCTAAAGAAACTAACAGCCAACTTTAAAAATCATCTCTTGCTACTCTTTTCTCAATATTGATAGCAACTCTGTGGTCAGTTGAGCCCTTTACTGCTTGCCCACTAACATATGCCCTCACTGTGAATGAACAGAGAACATCCTTCAGGTAAGTAGGAAGACTCTTCTCATTGCCACAAACCAGCCAGGTGCACCAGCCATGAATTGAACCAGAGCCTCAGCCACCCTACTGGTAGGAGAGCACCTGGCTATTAGTCATCTGAGCCAACTCGTGGTGCTAGAAAATGGAGAGATTTTTCTCAATGTCATTATCAAGCCAGGTGTAAAATTCAAGGTACAAAAGCTACAGCTGATGGGGGATTAGAACCTGGACTTCTATCATCCCTGCAAGCAGAGAACCAGGAAACTAGTCCTCTGAGCCAGCTTAAGCTTATATAAAAGCTGCTCCTCAGTGTCATAATTCATCCGGGTCCATCATACAAGATAGTTAAAAGAAACCTGGTTAGGGGTTCAAACCAGGGACTCCACCATTAGGTGTGAAAAGGGAAGGTGGACACTAGTCTACAGAGCCATCTTGATTGTTAGGTCTGAGGGGGGAGATTATGCTCAATGTCATCAACCAGCCTGGAGCAACATCCAAGGTACTAACAGAATGCTGTCTGGGGGAACATAAACCAGGACTTCAACATCTCTGTTAGTAGAGCACATGGGTACTAGTCCAGGGACCCAGCACAGTATATTTAGGAGGTAAGACTTTTCTAAATGTCACCAAGCATGTGCAATATCCTAAGTACTAAAAAGTTACCTGTCTGCAGATTCAAACCTTGGACACTACCATCACTGGCTTGATGGGCCAGTTCATGTACTTTTCCCAATGTCACATACCATGAATGTTCCTGGTGCAACATTCCTGGTAGTAAGAAAGAACACACCAAGGGATTCAAGTAACAAACGCCACCATCAAAACCAAATGAGTATCTGACTTCTAGACATCTCCATCATAGCCAGGTGAGTACTGGGCTTCTAGACAACTAAGATAGCTTTTGCCATACGTTTCTGGATATTATTCTCAATGTTATCAGCTACTTTATAAAAATACTACACTTTTCTTACATTATTAACTTGCCACTACTCTTCTCTCACTAGACTACACTTTTCTCAATATTGATGGGAACTCTTCTGTCCAATGAGCACTTTACTACTTGCCCACTAATTTATATGACTAAAGACTATCTTTCATAAAGACTCCTCCTCAATGTCATGAGTCAGACAAGTCCACCTGACAAAGACATATATTGATATTACTCATCTGAGCCAACATCATCATTTATATAGCACCACTATTTTTACAGCACAACACTCATCAGTTCCTAACATGCACACTCTACACAGATAAGGCCCTATTCAGGAACTGAACTCATGGCCCCAGCACCGCGGGGCAGATGTGCTAACCACTTAGCCACCATGCTGCCCACGTATTGTGTAAGAAAATACGGAAACTTATCTCAATGTCTTCAACAAGTCAGGTGTAAAATCCAAGGTACAAAAGCTACAGCTGTTTGTGGAGTTGAACTAAGACCTCAAACATCTCTACCAGCAAACAAGTTGGTTACTAGTCCTCTGAGCCAAGGTTTCCTCTGTGTCATAACTCATCCTGGTGCATCAGGAAAGATAGCTGAAAGAAACCTGTTTTGTGGTTCAAACCTGAGACACCACCATTAGCTGCAAACAGAGAACCTGGACACAAGTCAACAGAGCCAGCTTGTTTGCTAGATATGAAGGGAGATTATGGTCAATGTCATCAACCAGCCTGGAGCAACATCCAAGGTACTAACAGAATGCTGTCTGGGGGAACATAAACCAGGACTTCAACATCTATGTTAGTAGAGATGTTGACCCAGCACAGTATATTTAGGAGGTAAGAATTTTCTAAATGTCACCAAGCATGTGAAAAGAGTTTCCTCATCATCCTGCTCAGTGGGTTCTCTCCTTGTAATGATGGGTTAAAAATTGTTTGTTCAGCACTATTTAATAAACTGGCTGTGGGGGGGGGGGTTCTAAAGAAACTAACAGCCAACTTTAAAAATCATCTCTTGCTACTCTTTTCTCAATATTGATAGCAACTCTGTGGTCAGTTGAGCCCTTTACTGCTTGCCCACTAACATATGCCCTCACTGTGAATGAACAGAGAACATCCTTCAGGTAAGTAGGAAGACTCTTCTCATTGCCACAAACCAGCCAGGTGCACCAGCCATGAATTGAACCAGAGCCTCAGCCACCCTACTGGTAGGAGAGCACCTGGCTATTAGTCATCTGAGCCAACTCATGGTGCTAGAAAATGGAGAGATTTTTCTCAATGTCATTATCAAGCCAGGTGTAAAATTCAAGGTACAAAAGCTACAGCTGATGGGGGATTAGAACCTGGACTTCTATCATCCCTGCAAGCAGAGAACCAGGAAACTAGTCCTCTGAGCCAGCTTAAGCTTATATAAAAGCTGCTCCTCAGTGTCATAATTCATCCGGGTCCATCATACAAGATAGTTAAAAGAAACCTGGTTAGGGGTTCAAACCAGGGACTCCACCATTAGGTGTGAAAAGGGAAGGTGGACACTAGTCTACAGAGCCATCTTGATTGTTAGGTCTGAGGGGGGAGATTATGCTCAATGTCATCAACCAGCCTGGAGCAACATCCAAGGTACTAACAGAATGCTGTCTGGGGGAACATAAACCAGGACTTCAACATCTCTGTTAGTAGAGCACATGGGTACTAGTCCAGGGACCCAGCACAGTATATTTAGGAGGTAAGACTTTTCTAAATGTCACCAAGCATGTGCAATATCCTAAGTACTAAAAAGTTACCTGTCTGCAGATTCAAACCTTGGACACTACCATCACTGGCTTGATGGGCCAGTTCATGTACTTTTCCCAATGTCACATACCATGAATGTTCCTGGTGCAACATTCCTGGTAGTAAGAAAGAACACACCAAGGGATTCAAGTAACAAACGCCACCATCAAAACCAAATGAGTATCTGACTTCTAGACATCTCCATCATAGCCAGGTGAGTACTGGGCTTCTAGACAACTAAGATAGCTTTTGCCATACGTTTCTGGATATTATTCTCAATGTTATCAGCTACTTTATAAAAATACTACACTTTTCTTACATTATTAACTTGCCACTACTCTTCTCTCACTAGACTACACTTTTCTCAATATTGATGGGAACTCTTCTGTCCAATGAGCACTTTACTACTTGCCCACTAATTTATATGACTAAAGACTATCTTTCATAAAGACTCCTCCTCAATGTCATGAGTCAGACAAGTCCACCTGACAAAGACATATATTGATATTACTCATCTGAGCCAACATCATCATTTATATAGCACCACTATTTTTACAGCACAACACTCATCAGTTCCTAACATGCACACTCTACACAGATAAGGCCCTATTCAGGAACTGAACTCATGGCCCCAGCACCGCGGGGCAGATGTGCTAACCACTTAGCCACCATGCTGCCCACGTATTGTGTAAGAAAATACGGAAACTTATCTCAATGTCTTCAACAAGTCAGGTGTAAAATCCAAGGTACAAAAGCTACAGCTGTTTGTGGAGTTGAACTAAGACCTCAAACATCTCTACCAGCAAACAAGTTGGTTACTAGTCCTCTGAGCCAAGGTTTCCTCTGTGTCATAACTCATCCTGGTGCATCAGGAAAGATAGCTGAAAGAAACCTGTTTTGTGGTTCAAACCTGAGACACCACCATTAGCTGCAAACAGAGAACCTGGACACAAGTCAACAGAGCCAGCTTGTTTGCTAGATATGAAGGGAGATTATGGTCAATGTCATCAACCAGCCTGGAGCAACATCCAAGGTACTAACAGAATGCTGTCTGGGGGAACATAAACCAGGACTTCAACATCTATGTTAGTAGAGATGTTGACCCAGCACAGAATATTTAGGAGGTAAGAATCTTCTAAATGTCACCAAGCATGTGAAAAGAGTTTCCTCAATACCATCACTGAGCCCAGCTTCTCAATGTCATCAGAGACTAGTGCAACATCCAAGATACTAAAAGGAAGTTTACCTGTAAAATCAAATCAGAGCCTCTACTACTGTCTGTGTATTCCAACTTGGGCAGAGTTAGTAGTTGGCCCAGTAGATAGATCTGTTTATGTTTTGCTCCAGGCCCCTTGATGACATTGATAAAAGACCCACTGATGCTCTCCATCATGTACAGGCTTGGATGGCTCAGGTGATTAGTAGCCAGATTGCTGACTGTGAAGGTGAAGGTCCTGGTTTGAATCCCCAGACAGGTTGGTGGTTTCTCTGTCATTGTCCTGCTCTGTGGGTTTTCTCCTTGTAATGATGGGTTAAAATGGTTTTTCAGCATTCTTTAATAAAACTGGCTTTTTGGGGTTTCTAAAGAAATTAACAGCCAACTTTAAAAATCATTTCCTTCTTACATTTTTAACTTGTCAATAGACTACTCTTTTCTCAACTCAGCACTGTACTGTACACCCACAATGTGAACAGCGTAATCCTTTAGGTAAGTGTGTAGCCTGTTCTCAATGTCATGGTTCACCAACCAATGTACAAAGGGGGATTTGAACCAGGACCTCAGCCATCTGATGTTAGGAGAGCACCTGGCTACTCGTCATCTGAGCCAACACACAGTGTGAGCAACTGGAGACACTTTACTCAATGTCTTCAACAAGTCAGGTGTAAAATACAAAGAACAAAAGTTACAGCTGTTTATGGATTTGAACTAAGACTTCAATCATCTTAATAAACAGAGAACCAGGTTACTAGTCCTCTGGGCCAGCTTGAGACTTTCCTCAGTGTCATAATTCATCCTGGTGCATCAGGCAAGGTAGTTAAAAGTCACCTATCTTGGGGATCAAACCAGAGATTCCACCATTAGTTGTGAACAGAGAACCTGGACATTAGCCGGCAGAGCCAGCTTGTTTGCGAGGTATCATTGAGATTATGTTCAATGTCATTAATCATCCTGGAGCAACATCCAAGGTACTAACAGAATGCTGTCTGGGGGAACATAAACCAGGACTTCAACATCTCTGCGAGTAGAGCACATGGGTACTAGTCCAGGGACCCAGCACAGTATCTTTAGGAGATAAGACTTTTCTAAATGTCACCAAGCATGTGTAATATCCTAGCTACTAAATTCCTGTCTGCAGATTTAAACCTAGGACTCTACCATCACTGGTGGTAGCTTGTTGGGGCAGCTCATGTACTTTTATCAATGTCACAAACCAGCCTTGTGCAACATTCATGGTAGTAAGAGAGAACACATCTAGGGATTCAAGTAAAAAGCTCCTTCATCACAGCCAGATGAGTACTGGGCTTCTAGACTACTAAGATAGCTTTTGCCGTCAGTGTTTCTGGATATTTTTTTTCAACATTCAAATGCCTAAAAATGAAACCTGCCTTAGGACTCAAATCAAGAACTCTTCCATTGCTGTCAGTAGAGCACCAAGGTACTAGTCCACTAGACGAGCTTGTTTGTTATGTTAATGCAGAGACTAGTGCAACATCCAAGATACTAAAAGGAAGTTTACCTGCAAAATCAATCCAGAGCTTCTACTACTGTCTGTGTATTCAAAGCCGGACAGAGTTATCTTACTTCATTCTGCTACTCAGCTAGTAGCTCTCCAATCCCCAGCAGAGATACGGCTGTCTCAGGCACAGTTCACTGAGTCGAATATAGAGAACAAAGGTGCCCCAATTATAGAGAACCAGCCGGTACAGTGAGAGACAAATTCAACACTTTGTCATGTTGCTCAAACAATTAGTGAACAATTCCTGCAGTGTGTCAGGGCGCATTATCCTGCTGAAAGAGGTCACTGCCATCAGGGAATACCGCTGCCATGACGGGGTGTACTTGGTCTGCAACAATGTTTAGGTAGGTGGTACGTGTCAAAGTAACATCCACGTGAATGCCAGGACCCAAGGTTTCCCAGCACAACATTGCCCAGAGCATCACACTGCCTCCGCCGGCTGCCTTCTTCCCATAGTGCATCCTGGTGCCATCTCTTCCCCAGGTAAATGACGCACACGCACCCGGCCGTCCACATGATGTAAAAGAAAGATGTGATTCATCAGACCAGGCCACCTTCTTCTATTGCTCCATGGTCCAGTTCTGGCGCTCACGTGCCCATTGTAGGCCCTTTCAGTGATGGACAAGGGTCACATGGGCACTCTGACCGGTCTGCTGCTACGGGGCCCATATGCAGCGAGCTGCGATGCTCTGCGTGCTCTGACACCTGTCTATCACAGCCAGCACTTCTACAGCACTAAGTTAGATGTGTTTCTACTTTGTTTGTTCTTGCTTAAAACTGGAGGAGGGAAGAAGGGGAAGGTTTGGGGAGAGTGGGCTCAGGTTCAGTATGAGACAATATTTATAAAGCTATTCTAACAAAAATTATTTTAGGATTATAATGGGATGGCCTGAAATAGCTGTAAAACATCTAAGTAGAATGAGGCAGTTTATGTGTCATGAAGGATCCCGTCTTATACGATCATAAGGAGAACCCGGGAGTGAGTCAAAGACATATTTGCAAGACATATACTCATATATAAATAACTCTGATGAGTTACGGTTATGTCTCTGTGTGAGTGGAGGATAGCTGATGCCGCACAGTCATGTAAGGGTGAGTGCTCACTTCTTGTTATAGCCACAGTGTGGCTAGGAGTAGGTGTGAGTGTGACCTCAGTACATTTAGTCAAATAGAATTTTCCTTTAAAATAAACACATCTGAAGGTCTGTGCTGCATAGAATAAGAGAGATATAAGTGTCTCTGCTGCTAATAGGAACAATATACAATCCAATAATACACAGTATATATAGCACAAGGTATATACCCACTATAAGATATCATTCACATGTATGAGTAAATGTATCTCTCAATTTATAGAACAGCTGAGACAGCTCATATATAAAATGCAGATTAAAAACATTGAGTTATCATGAAGGAATAATTCCCACAGCCCTGAGTGTGGAGACATCCAGATAGTTTAATAGCTGTGTCCTTGGCCCATTAGATTTGAGCTTGTTTCTTCTTTTTAAAGGTTCTCTAATTGACTTTCTACACATCGGATCGTAGGATTCCGGCCTAAGACTCCACCAGAGTTTGGCAACAATGAACCAATCTTCTGTCTCACTGGTCTTGTGCTCTACGGTGGTGATTCTGGACGCCGTTGAATCAGTTTTGCCTAAAGAAGAATCAAATGTTTAACGTTCTAATTTTTTTCAAATTAAGTGCGGAATTGCAAAGATATTTCCATGGCAGAAGGAGATGGTATAATGATGGGGACAATACTCTGGTCCTCGTGTCACTATCAAAGAGTTGGAGATCGAGGGCTGGAACAGCGGGATCTTTATATTTGACCGTTTAAACTATACACCCCTCCAAGAAAACAACAATTAAATAAAATATACAATTTGCTGGCAGATAGGAGGAATTATGGGGGGGAAAAAAGGAATAGGAGCGTGAGATACACAGAAGGGAGACCAAGAGCAGACTGCACCTAAACATACAGATATATCGCAATCACTGAGGACAGATGCTGTAGACAAGTTAAAGTCTCAATACTATGTCTGGTTCTCCTGGTACTGTGCCGGGAATCGCCTCCATAAAGCGGCAAATCTCTAGTTGAGTTTCAGGGTCTTAGGTACCTATAGACGTGGTGCAAGTTGCAGTCACCTCCCGTCCATGAATCCGGCGAGGGGGCTGTGAATTGTCCTAGCTGCTCCTTAGGCCTCTGCTTCAAATAATCAGTAAATTCAGTTTATCGTTGACCACTTTCCAGCCCGGGGCCCTCAATCCCCACCAGGGTGTCCACAGGACAGCTGAGGGTCTCCAGCAGTGGAGCAACCTGGATGGCATTGGCACCCGTTAGTGGGTGTTTGTCACCATCCCAATGAGTGTTACAACCTGAGCAGTCCGATGTACAACAGGTTACATTATACTGTGTCGGCGGATATTAGGCCCGGGGTTAATCAGCCACATGTAACGGGTGAGCAGCCATGTATGCCAGCAAAGTATTGGATGACAGAAGTCTTAGAACATGTTTGTAAAAGACAACGCAAGAGTGAATATATTCCTCATGTATCCTATGACTGCCAGGTGAATGGATTTCAGTCCAGCTTTTTGCCAGATGTCTTAATTTTCTCTCCTTAATTAAAAATTTTCAAAATAAAAAACCCTCCCATCTTATAGGTACCACATACTTCCTGATCCTTTATTGTATTTTAGTTACTTTTACTTAGGCTAAGTACACGCTGGCCCGATGATTGCATGAAAAACCTCTAATCAGCCAACCTCCAACTGTTTGGTCAGATATTGTGTGAGTGTGTATAGTGAACAATGATCTGAAGTCGTCCCATAGTGCCGATCACCGGTATTTGGTTGGTCGTACGGTTTTAATATTTTCTGACCAGTCACCTAACGATCATGTAGTATGTATACACTCATGCTCACCATATCCATAGAGTTTATAGAGTTGGGCTCTTTTCCGCCGATGCTAGCGATGAATGTCCAGGTGAATAAATGTAGAGAGTGCTGTAGAAATAATAAATGATTTGTTCGTCCTGAGATAGAATGTTTGATTTCAGAGTCACAGAAGCGAACAAAATTCATTAGGACATGTGGAAAGCTAGAACAAGTTGGTTTTAATCATTGTGACAATAATGATTGAATGAATATTGCACTGTCATTCTCTTAAGACTAGAGGACCAGATGAAGTGCACAGATCTGAAGGTAAATCGTGTCGGTGTGTATGGATGAATCACCAGACTGATTTAACCTTCAGTCGCAGGTACAATCGGTTGAGAGAGCACGTCAGTCGGAAAAATCTTCATTGTGTACCTAGCCTTACATAACTATGAACTTGTAGTGAACAGCCTGCAACAGAACAGCCTTCTGAGCAGATCCCCTGCCAAATATTAGTCACAGGTAATCGTTATCAGCACTCGCATTGGACCGGACGTTGGGGACATCCTGACGTTTGAACCACGTAATGCAGAGACCAGGTGGTTTTTGATGGTGGTGAGCAGGATTCCATTAATTAAAATGATGGCACCGTAGCCACCAGCACCGTTCATGTGAGCTACAGCGACACGCATGTAACATACCAAGATCATACTTCTGACTGTAAGAACTTTATTAGAATTTATTTTACAGTAACACTTAGTATACTACATACATTTTTCTCAACTTCCAGTTTTAATATGTATCTCACTGTATATTACATCAATTACTGAATAAATCGTCATTTTGCCACCTAATGGACATAACATTTCTGAAAGGCGCTGGTGACATCTAGTGGTGGGAATTAACACTGCAACTCGGAAAATGTGACAAGCCCTAACATACATTTTCCAGGATGTCCTCAATGGAAACATTCATTTTTTCCAACACAGAAAGAGAACAGGAACCCGTGCATGACGACGATCCCTCAAGCCCATCTCCAGGCAGCCTACATAACACACACTTTATCACAAGAGCCTTGTTTATGCACTTGACAAAGTATAACAAGAGCAGTAATTTATAATAAAGTGTCCAAGGTCACTTTACTGGCAGCAAATGACGAGTCCGTGTGTTCATCAGAACTGTACTAGTGCAAAGTGCCAGCTGATCCCTGGAGCTGTAACACTGGGTAGAGAGGATGGTTACAGAAATCACTGCGACAATGGTTTTGCATAAATTATATCTAACCCATATGTCAGGAAAATCACCCCTTGTGCCTAGTAAGAGAAGGACTAGCAGAAATCGTACCGTACGGTCACCACATCAGGGTTTGTCCTCCAGGATAACGGTATTTTACTTAGACCAAGACCAGTGACGTATGTAGGATGCATGTTGAAGAACAAAGTTTGCTAAATATCCCATATCCTATCATCTTTATGCTGTGCAAATGAATCTTACATTTTGTTTATGTTTGAAATAATGTGCACTAATTACATCTTCTCAAAACGTAACCAGCTGCTGCTGAATAAAGGTAGGTACACACTGTTGCATTTGACCTCAAATTCAATTTCTGAAACGGTTTTATCAATGGCTGAAAGTCCCAATGATCAGCTGAATCCTGTGTACACACCTACACCATTTACCATCAGATCTGTGATCTTCATCGCTCATAACCATCTGCTGAAAAGATGGTGACTCTGTACACTCCATATAGATCTATGGACACTGCTGGTCCTGAGTGCGGACACACTTGCTAAACATCGTTGATCGTGATTTTTAGGAAGTTTATAAAACTAAATTAACAGATATGATGTGTTTTAGTAAGATAAAACATGATGGTGGGATAATACACACTCTGCAGTATCTGACCAAACGGTTGTTTATTGCATGATCTAGGTCAGGCCTGTCCAACCTGCGGCCCTCCAGATGTTGTGAAACTACAAGTCCCAGCATGCCCTTCCAGCTATCAACAGGTTGTCTACTGACAAAGCATACGGGGGCTTGTAGTTTCACAACATCTGGAGGGCCGCAGGTTGGACAGGCCTGCTCTAGGTAGAGAAGCTTAACACCTTCTCTTTACCTAGACCCCAAACTGTAGACACCCCCTCTGCCGCCACTACATGTATTTCACGTCCCTCGGCAAATCTGTTCTTCTCCGTGACCTCAGGATCTCTATCATTGTACACCTGACTCTAAACTCACCCCCAAAACCCAGGAATGTCTTCACTCACTAAACCGATGGGACTGCGGCCAACTCAGCCCATTTTCTCCGTGTTCCATGATCAGTCCCTACTGATCCCCTCACTAAGCGAACAAACCCCTTTACACAATTGCAGTTGGGCAAGTCCACAGTCACACACTGACATTTGGATAACGCATCTACCGATATTAAAATTTGTAGTTTTTGAAATTTTCCAAAAGAGAAAAGAAAGCCAAAACCATACAGATGCACTACAAAGTCCAACAAGATTTAACTATTTTGTGTTATTAACACTTGGTCAACATCATTGTTGCTGAGGGCACAGACTAACATGAATTAGACAGTGATATCAACAACAAAAGAAATTGTTAACATTCTGTGACTTGATAGACACTATCACAATAAGTTTAGTTCCAGGGAATAGATTAGATGTTAAAAGTGATGAAAACATGTGGTTTTGGCAAAACATTTATTGCACCTTTTAGGGGGACATGAGAAGAGAAGGTCAAGAACTAACCTGGGAATATCCACAGACTACCAGTATGAACCATCAGTTTAAGTGGCTTGAAAATGGATATAACAAATTGGAGCATTACACACACACACACACACACACACACACACACACACACACACACACACACACACAAAGACTAAGGTCACTTTGGCAGCAACTAATTAACCTACTATTATGTTGTGTTTGTTTTTGAGTGTGGGAGGAAACTGGAGCACCCGCAACCACGGGGAGAACATACAAACTACACACAGATAAGGCCATGGTCGGGAATCGAACTCATGACCCCAGTGCTGTGAGGCAGAAGTGCTAACCACTGAGCCACCGTGCTGTCCTGCAGCCAGACTGTTCCCTCTAACTGAACACACATGGACCGTTCACCACTTCAGATCAGTTATTCATTACAAAACAACTTCCTCTACAGTATAAGTTAAACACTCGGACACTTCCCCCATTCAGTCACATTACTGTAGTGTACACTACTTAACATCGCTATTCTGGAGCATCAAACACTCACTTAACTGGTGGAACCTTAGGGAAGAACGGTGTAAGAGAACATTGCACAAAATCTATATCTCCATAAAAACTGCACCGAGATGTTTGATGGGTCTTTTAACACAGTCAACGTAAGTGGTTTAATTGCATCACAATATTATAACTCGTACAGCTTCATATACCATTACACAGCTCTATTTAAGCTGCACAAACCACGTGTGCAGTTAAGTTCACGTGTACTCTGCAAAAAATTAAACAGGGATCTACATGAACTGGAAATGCTGCTAGCCTGTGGCTGTGTTAGTTCATGGTTAGCAGTAAGAAAATACCAAGTTTCAGCTTCAGGTCCATCATAACACTTCTAGAAGTTTGAAAAAAATTATTTAGTTGGTCACAGACTAAGGGAACATATCACACAGAATTATAAAGCAAAACTGACACCTCCTTGTGCTCCTATTTCATTAAAACATTGCATTTTTCACATTGCTGCTCCAGAGTTGAAGGGAGTAGAGATGAGAGGTGCAGTAACCATGATTACATCTCAAAATTAGAGGGGAATTAAATCAGATGTAATGTTTTCCATTTATCAGACAGGCCAGATATAGACTAATAAAATCCTAACGTTTGTACCAGTGTTCATCCACCCACCTTTTCTAAGATTCCATCTATTTCTCCGGCACCAAAAGCAGAATAAAATATATTGAAGTCTGTGTCCGACTTACAGAACAAAAGGATATGTTATATGGAGCCAAAGTGCAGTAGAAAATACCCAGCAATGTGAGTTTCGCCACATCCAGTATTGATCTTTCTCCTGTAACTCGTGCACATGTGAATCTATTATAATATAGGTTTTATTTTTTAACAAAATGTGTACTTGACATTTTTAAAAAGATCAATGTGGAAAAGAAAAAAAACCCCAAAAAACATCTCAGTAATGCAAAGTCAAAAGCTTCGACATTCAGACACAACGTATCGTGTAATATTATAACAGATGCCAGTGTAGACTCATTCTTTTATTTTATAACAACAGATATACAACACAGTCTAACTCAACTCCCCATCTTAGAAAATTAACAAAAAAAAATGACAAGGGGGCAAATGATGTTTGGCTTTTAGGGTCTCTCCCCAAAGTGTTTTTTTTTTTTTCTATCCAGGTCAGCAACCCCTCCCCCCACCCCCTCCCAAAAAAGGGTAATTCCAGCAGTTTTGGAGCAATAAGGATTGGAGACAGTGCAAGACTCCAACAAACCCCCCCACCCCAGGGTTAATGCCAAATATGTATACAGCAGTCTATCCCTGCTCACTTATCTATGTCTGTAGAACATGTGGAGCTCTTTTCTTTATCATTCAGACAGATTATAAAATGACTCAAGATTGGATTGTTAGATTGGCAATATTTAAGCAATTAACTTTCTGTCCATAGTAGAGGGGAAAAAAATATTTCAAAAACTTCAAGTTAAACTTTTATATATAAAATTTCAAACAAGTGCATCCTGGTCATTTGTGGATAAAAGAATTGGCAAATCATCAATTGGCATCAGCTTGTCCCCCTCTAGGTGATCAAAGCCCCTTTAAAGAGTGACAACTCCCACTTAAAAAAAATAAAATTAAAAAATACCAGCATTTACCACTAGGTGGAGACAAACTACTAAACAAAACACCCACTACAGTGTCCTTTAGTGGCCAAAATAAGGAGAAGTGAGGACGTGACAGCATCCGGGGAGGGGGAGGGGGGGGGGGGGGACTGGATCACTGGATTGGGTGTAAAAAAGGATTTTAAATTTACACTATTAAAGTCCTCAGTTAAATTCAAAAGGTGCACAACTTTATTTGGCCAAGCAGAGGACAGGGAGTCGGGGTCTATAATACAGAGCAGTATGCTGCAAGGTTCCCTAATGTTTCCCCTCTATGTGCCCCAAAGTAGACGACCGACCCCTCCCCCCCCCCCGCCCAGATTTTCAGCAAAAGGCTATAAAATTGAAAGCTACAATAGCCGCAAATCCGTCTGATTTGGCACGTGCTAGAATTTGAAGAGCATGGGCAAAACAGCAGACGTGAATCTGAAGTCTTAGTCCTGTCTACGTGCCAACGATACACCTCAATCAATGGCTTCTATGTTCTAGACTTCATTAAAGACCTGTGTGTACTGACACATGGTAACAGCCCCTCCCCCCCCTCAAATAAAGCAACTGTCCCCTTAGGTCACAATACAGTGAATTAGCAGCACCTTTTTTTTGCCCTACTGGGAGCAGAATTTAACAAGTCAAAAAAAAGAAGAAGCAAGAGCCAGAAATGGTTCCTATATGCCTGCAGGGTCTGATCCATAACCGCGATCTTCACAGACATGTAATTATTACAACGACGAGTCCGAGTATCCAGCAAGTTATATTAGTATTAACCTTCTGCGTTTATCTCCGCAGTGTAGAGCCTAATAAAGTCTCCACTGGCCATTGCAAGAGGGGATGTAGGGGAGGGGAGGGGGGGGATAGGCAATTAAAAAGGGTGGATTGCAACTAAATTTAGGGATGGGAACAGAAATCCTAAACACTGATCACCTCTGACATGTGTCGTCTGACATTATCCAGCAGAAATAATTCATTTATCCTAACTATAATATACGGGAGGGGGGTGGGGATATTGGCGCAAAAAACGAGCTTGTGGGGTAAACAGACCACCCAATGTTTCATAAAACCCAAATCCTTTAAACACAGTCACAACTGCCTCCTCGACTCTGTATCTAC
Source organism: Mixophyes fleayi (assembly GCF_038048845.1). Lineage (NCBI taxonomy): Eukaryota > Metazoa > Chordata > Amphibia > Anura > Limnodynastidae > Mixophyes > Mixophyes fleayi. The sequence continues at coordinate 99,614,255 of NC_134411.1, forward strand.
ACCACGGGCAGGACCCTCGATCCAGACAAGGCCGTGGGTGAGCAGGACCCTCGATCCAGACAAGGCCGTGGGTGAGCAGGACCCTTCTCAGTCCGTCAGTGGTGAACATCTAGAAACCAGTATCTGGGAAGCACTGGAAAATAACCCTGGTTTAGAGAAGACACCTTGATAAGGTCACCTGCCAATAACATTAACACGCCATCAAAAATCCCCTTCACCTCCATCCCGCTACAACAGGATCCGGGCGTGCGTAGGATTCTTCTCTCCCTTAAACGCGTCATGTTCAGTGCAAATTGCCAGCAATAAAAGTCTGTCCTGGCATCACGGATTACAACGTATCCCAACGTGTTCGATAGCTGTAGAGGGATGAAAAAAAAGAGGGATATCCCTCCTTCCCGACCGGTTCAGCCCCCGGGCCCCCAACTGGCAAGAGCACAAGTAACGTTGATTTAAGACATCTCAGCGTGGCCAGCCTGGGAGGACATTAACGAGCTGCGTAAAGACGGCTCCTCTGGCTTCTCCCCCCCCCCCCGGCGCCATCTCCCCACGAGTATTTAAAGATGATGATGGGAAGAGTCTTCAGTTTGGCTTTTGGTTACTCCCCGATTCTCCGGTTTGAGGAAGGAGCGCATGAAGGAGGGGACGTGTGTGTAAAGCAGTTCAGACAACCCTGGGAGGGCACAGAATCCAGGCTCTGTGTTCCTAAAGTGGGTGAAGCCGAGTGCTCTGGAAAGAAGGAGAAGCGTCCGTAGTGTTACACAACAGATACGTACACTAACACAAAGCACATTTCAACTTACACACTTGTCTTAGAACCTTACATGGTGAAGCACAACTACTGCATAACATAACCGATACTCTGCTGAAAGGTCCCCAATTTGACGGCAGATAAGAACCACTTGGCCCATCTAGCAGTGTTCTCCCAGCACCTATTCCCCGGGTGCTCCACCCGGCTCTTGGAGCCCAAAAGAGTCCTATTATAATATAATAAACCATTGCATCTCCTATTAGATCAGGCACTATGTGACCACTACAGCCAGGGGTGTGTGTTACACTACTGACCACCAGTCTAAACACTGGCTGGTGTGGGCAATAACCTTCAACATTTTTAAGCTTTATTGCAAATTACTACAACTGCTCCCACCCGGCTGCTCCTTAATGCCACCGGGTTAGCAGCGCTTTCTGGGGAGAACACTTTCCTCATGTGCCCATTTTGTAACCTCAAACCTGATCCTTCGTTATTTGTAAGGATATCCTTATGTCTATCCCAAGCATGTTTAAATCTCTCTACTGTATTATTCTCTACCACCTCAGATGAGAGGCTATTCAACTTATCCACTACCCCATTATATTATACTGGCCCCACACCACTAAGTCACTGTGTGTAGTCTGGTAATAAACATCTCAATATAGATGGGATTATTACTGAACACCAGTGAATGTGGCAGGAAGGTGACCGCTATCATCCGGTGCATCGCCCTCAGCGGACTGAGGAAGAGCACCGGATGCTGGTCCTGACCCAAGTTGGACAACTTGTCTCTACAGTACAGGAGCAGCACCGGATACTGGATACCACCCGGGACGATGGATCATTGCTTCAGACACTGACCCTCAATCCCGGAATAAGCCACTGACAGTACAAGTATACAGATGTCTAGTAACAGGGTAACAGCATTTAGGATGGGGGGTAATGTACGTACCTTAAAAGAAAGTCAGCCAGAGCGGCTGCAGGTCAATCAGAAGGATGTTCTGGGCAACATCTGTTCACCTCAAACCAGGAATCTATACAGCTGAGGGCAGAAAGCAGAGAGCGCGTCACATACAGAACGTCCACTATGCACAATGGGAGCATTAATGACGACTGCGCAAAACAGCACCGTAACCCATAGCAACCAGACCGGCATCCTTACCATTGGCCGCTACGGGTTACAGCACCTTTCTGCGGAGTTATCCGTAGAACAGTGAGACGAGCCGACCTAGGTGACCGGTCCAGGAACATAGTTGAGACGAGAGGGGAACAAGGAAAGATTTACATCGCACCAATCGCCAAAATAAACACAACGGCAGCCATGTTGTGGACCGAACCAATATTGAGGCGAAAGTAGCAACCTCTTCACAACAGGACAGAAATACCATCGTCACACTAAGGTACACAGTGAAGGCGGCCATTTGTAGGCTAAACCAGCACGAGATCGCAGCCTAAACATGCGCTAGCGCTACCAGTACCTCATGAAACAAATATTGGTTCATCTCACAACATGGCCGCCTCCTCTGTGATGAACCAATATTTATTTCATGACGCACTGGTAGCGCTAGAGCACATTTCGGCTGCGTTCTTATGTAGATTTAGCTTAAAGAGAGTCTCCACTTTTTGTAGTTAACACATCCAGTTTGATAAGTTAGGATAGAAAGGAAACAGACAGCAGGAGAATGCATGAGGGCAGATATACATATATTATACATTCAATTACCACCTTTGCTAAGGCATCACTAAAACTTTCTGTACCAAGTTGTTCCAGCCTTTCTTGCACCAATAAAGGTATTAAAAAAAATAATAATGTAAGGACTGAGGCGTTGGCCCCTGGTCCCCAGCGGCCTTCAAAGGCTTATTCGCTGCTCCATAACTCACAAGAACCTTCACAAACTACTGTACAGGAAGCGATATAGCAGCACCCAGCCTGGGACGGATGGAAAACCTGGGCAGGAGTGACAGGGAAAGCAGGCGGCTCAGCGCAGGAAGGGTTAAGAGCTGCTCATCAGTAATTACCCCCAGGCCGGTTGTGACAGCAGACTCCAGGTTACTACAGTAACATCCACGTACACCAGGCCGAGCCCCAGGTAACCGGGACAACTAGTCACAGACACGGCACACCGGCGTTTACAGAGTGAGGTGACCACAAGCAGCCACAGTGCACAAATAACCCACACAAACTCCAGTACTCGAGTAAAAACAGAGTATGTTCAATATCAGACTGGCGATATCAGACGGAGAGAGACGCAGCGTTACCTTTTGTGGTAAATGCACAGACAGGGCAGTCTGGCGATTGTGTCCCCCTGCGAGAGGTCTTCCAGGCAGATGACGCACTCTCCCGCGTCCCTCGTCAAAACATCGTCTGCGGAGAAAGGGGAGAGAAAAGGTGCAAAACTCAGTGTCTTATACAGGGCGATAACGGGTCATGTACAGGATAATCAACACTACAGGGCAGAGACCTTCTACGTAACAGAGCAAATTACGGCTGAAAGCAGACAGTAAATTTTACATTTTGTTTTTAGAGAATATGGACTTGGTCTAGCAGGAGGGGGTAACTGACATCAGCCTGTACCAGGAAGTGGGGGTGGCATAGCTTCAAAAAGATCTATATATAACATAAGCGCAGACTGTAGCTTTCCCCATAATCCACATATTACTAAGGCTCCCTGTATGACAGTCAAGCAGAGATCACCAGGTTAAAAGGACCTTTAATAAAACTACAACTCCTGCATCTGAGAAGAGCCCTACAATAAGAAGGTGTAATATTCCCTTTGGGAAGGTGAACGGCTCTTCCTGAGCTCCGTAGAGACCCTGAATCTCCTGGACAGCCCCTTACTCCGTCAGTGTAGTGTCTCTAACACAACCACATACTGTCTCCTAAGGGAAGCTCTATAGCAGCCTGTCCTGACACGTTGTGCGAGAAACTGACACTCGCTCTGGCTCGCAGCAGGAACAGACAGACTCGTACGAATTCCTCCTGTATGAGGTAGGATCCATTTCTGGATGGGTTACTGGGTCACTACGAGTCATGTTATTGCTGCCCGAGATAGAGGCACAGCGAGACTCCGAGCGCTAAACTGGAAGACATTCATCAGCCGAGCTATTTGTAGGCTTTGTGCAGACAAGACTAGAACGAGTGACACAGATACCGTAACCAACTGGTATAGAAGCAAGAATAAAATCAGATTAAAGCCAACAGCAGTCAGTCCCTTCACAAGCAACCCAGGTCTAATCACCCCCACCCTATACATAGCCTAGGCGGGGGTCCCTGGCCATCCTGTGGCTCTCTAGGTGTTGTGTAACTACAAGTCCCAGCGTGCGCTGCCAGCAGAAAGCAGGCAGGGTAATTTCATAACACCTGAAGAGCTGCAGGCTGACCAGGCCTGCCTTAATCTGTGCCAGGGCATGCTGATACTTGTAGTTCTACCACAGCTGGAGAACACCAGGCTACTTACATCTGGCTCAGAGAGGACCCTATTGATCTATAAAAATGTCTCGGCTGCAACGTACACCAGTAAGTCATATTTAAATATCATCAGCGCAGGAAAAAAAAAGAAGAAAGAAAAAAGGAGAGTTTTAATCCTTAAGACCCCAGCGAGCGCTCCGTGGTGATGGTTTGGTACTTACCGTTATAAGACAGCCGAGGTTTGCTCAGGCACATAATAAAGTGCATCTCCATCTCATCCGAGGCCACAGACTTGGAACATATAGGACACCGGAAACCTAGGAAAAAACAAAAAACACATTTTACTCATCACCTATGAAGACCGAGATCAGGGATTTAATGGTCCATGGAAGAACTAATGGGACCGTCCTGTGAGTTTGACTATGTAAATGGACAACCAGCTCTATTTGACTCCCTAATTAGTATTTTTTCATGTTATGGCCGCACTTTGCATGTATTCCTGACGGACACGCGGCAATAAATCAAAACACGGCTCCCGGCTACTAAGACGTCAGGTCCTAGAAGGAATGGACAGCAGAACAGCACAGACACAATATGGCCTGAACAAGCACAAATAAAATACATTTCTAAATAGATTGCATCGCTGGTGCCACATAGGAGCGATCGGTCACTGCAGACACACTGGGTGAAGATCTAGCAGATATACAGCGTTATCATTTTATTAACCAATGCCAGTGGTACCTTATACCAATGAGGGAATAGCTGTATTCTTATAAATACTGGTTAAGATTGTGTAGATGATGGGTACAACTTTTTTTTTATTTTAGGATGAAAGACAATAAGAAGACAATAGTATCTTCATCAAACGTATCTCATACAAAGCTCAGACCCGGAGGTCACGTGAAGGTTGTATGGTTTCAAACCCCCCAAAACCTTTTCCCTTTAATTACAGGATGTGATCTCGCTCCCAAATCTACAGGATACAAAGGAAATCTAGGACCTTTATTAGTTTACTAGAAGCCGGAAGGTTATTAATGATCCATAAGCACGTGAGCTGGGCACCCAAGGGTTAAGATGGCTCTTAAATGAAGAATGTATCACAAATATAAAAGTCATTAATATATAACCAGCAGTTCCAAGCTTACAGTAGTAAATGCAGGACAAGAGTACATTCAAAAAGTCAATACAGACATCTAAAAGTATACAGAAGGAGCAGTCCCTGTTCAGGAGCTTACAATCTAGGGCAGCGCAGTCACGTATTTACATGGAGTGTACGTTACAGTAACGTGCTCAATGGCAAAAAAAAAAAAAAAAGTTACACTGAGTTGTTCGGAATGATGGGGTCAGATCCACAAACGTCCCTTGGACTTGTTTAGGATGAGGAACAAATCTTTATTCTATTGCACAGAAATACCATCTGCCAGACCTCTCTCCTGACCAGTGTGTTTCAGTTTTGAGGACCTGAGGCTCAATCTAGTTGTTTTGGACCAATCTCCCCCCATCTACTGCATTTATTTATTTGCTGTGATTTTAATCTGGCTCATTAGGGCTGCAAATCCCAGCTGACACCAATTTGAACAAAAATGACTAAAAAGCAACACGGTCAATGATCCGTACTGCCCGGGTGAGAGGTCATTGGGAGACCAGATGAAAGGCAGTCAGTCCATACTAGTCCTTATAGACCTCTGCAATTTGACACATGCAGCCTTAGATGCCAGATTGATGCCATGCGTCATAGGCAGCAACAAGGACCTAATGCCTAGGGCAGTTATCCTTTGCCCTTTATATAGGCACGGAGAGCGTATGGCGCCCAGTGACCCATTTCTCCTTGCGCAGGATGCCCTCTGAAGCTAACCACCGAATGTGACGCCAGACTTGTCTAACCAGCAGCTGCAGTACAAAATCACAGGGCGAGAGTGGTCCGCTAGGTTTCTATGACATTTCACACTAAGGGGGGGGGGGGGGGATAATAAGGGTCCTGCAGCTGTGACTTCCCCCGCTGGCAGCCTGACACACTTCTATGCCGAGGAAACCGCTTCCCGGTGGGGTTTTAACTGACATCCTGTTTCATTCCAAACTCTTGTGTGTTAGTGAAACAGCTGTTCCCCGTCCTCTGCAGATCTTCCACGTACGGCTGCTGCAGGAAGCAGCGACAGGAACAGGCCACCCCGCGGTGGTAACCAAACGGCCGCCAGATACAGCGCACCAGGGGAAACCGCACAGCCGAGCCGTAAAACGCGCTAATATCTGCTGCTCTTCACTCCACCGTGTACAGCAGGGCCTGGCCAACCTGTGGCTCTCCAGGTGTCGTGAAACTACAAGTCCCAGCATGCCCTGAGAGCCAATAACCAGGAGATAGCTGGCAGTGCATGCTGGGACTTGTAGTGTCAGCACCTGAAGAAATACAGGTTGGCCAGGCAGGAGATGGGCGGAGGTTGAGGACACCTGGAAAGCAGTCAGACGAGATAGTCGGCATCAGACAGGTGCTTTATTTAAATGTGTCACTAGGGTGAGACATGAGATGGGCAGCGGACACGCATGTACGGTGACACGCAGCTTACGTGATGACTGTTAATGTAAAGGGCTTAATCACCAAAAGATCAGAAAGTGCCGCAGGGCAGAAGTACAGACAATGCAGGAATAAGGAACACACGTAATCTGTACACAACGGCAGCCTAACATGGAGCCAATCAGCAGGAGCCGAAGAGACAGCGCTATATATATATATATATATATATATATATATATATATATATATATATATATATATATATATATATATATATATATATATATATATATATATATCTCACGTTCAGCTCTCTTTATAAAGGTCAGATACACAGTTTGTCTTCACAACTTTATTCTTCTACATATATGAAGTTTGTCAAGTCTGAGCCATCGTTTTGCTTCATGAAACATCAAATTAAATAGCCATAAAGTGGAGCGGTGACCTTAATAGGAAATCTCTTAAAGGTGGGTAAGTCTACCCAAGGCCACCGTTTTATGGGTTGGGTCAATATACAGATCACCACTGAGGCACTGTGTGCCTCACACCTCAGAGCTCGTAATGAATCGATAAGCTACGTTCACATGAATATTGGAGCAGCGCACAAAACAGCTGCCTCCGTTGTGCGTAGAGGATCGTTCTAGAGCGTCGATATTTACTATAATTAGCGCTCGCCGTTCAACACCGACTGAACCGAGAAGCCGGATGGCACATTTTATTATATATCAGAGTCAGCCTTGGCGATTGTGCCATGCTGAACGACCAGCGGACGGACAGAATAATCCGAGTATTAACGTTTTGTCAGTAAATGGCGTAATAGTTTCACAACCAGAAATATACTAAACCTCATTTATTTTTTTTAACAGCCAGGACATCAATTGTCACAATCCACAGTTCTGAACAATGTGCTATTATATAAAGCCGGTATCATTGTACAGAACTAGGCGTTAGCTCTGTCAAAGATTATTCTACTAAACTGAACATGGATAAAATTGAGCCAACATTCAAAACAAAACCCCTTCAGAAGAAAAATTGTAATCCTTTTTATTTCTAATGGAACCTTTGCAAACTGTTTGACTATCAATACAAATATTAGCTTTTATTCTTGGTTAAATAAAGTATTTTTCTAGGACGATAGAGCCATTTAAGCATAAGTTTTATATTTACATTAAATCAAATCTTGGCACCATTATGGGCTATTTTTGTAGAAGAGCCCAGTTAGTAAACATCAGCCAGAGATATATTGTATGAGCACAAAGCAGCTACCAAAAGGTAAATGGGACAAGTGACTCCCAGAGGATTTACAATGAGATATTTACATAATAACGTGTACAGGAACGTGTAGAATATAAACACATCCAATGTTCTGGTTGTCTTCAGATCTGTTCTAAAGGTGATTTAATCATTTCTACCCCAAACCTATCCGCTCCCTCCCCTTCCATACTGTAGAATCTAACAGATATCAATTTATGACTAATTCTAGAAGCGGAGACACCAGTATGACATTGAGTAATTACAGTTCCCAAACCTCCAGGGCTCAAGCTGGTCACACACAGAGGGATATCGGGTAATTAAGTTGTCGGATAAACTTATAAGCAATCTTAATCACAATTCAGACATACGGTATACAGACCTAGCCCGGTGTTCAGGCCAAAAAACAAAACAAAACAAAAAAACCTGTGTGCAGGTACCCAAATCAAATCTGAGGATTCATTTTTTTTTTGGAGGGGTGGCTAAGTGGTTGGGCCGCACAGTGGCTTAGTGGTTAGTACTTCTGCCTCACAGCACTGGGGTCATGAGTTCGATTCCCGACCATGGCCTTATCTGTGTGGAGTTTGTATGTTCTCCCCGTGTTTGCGTGGGTTTCCTCCGGGTGCTCCGGTTTCCTCCCACACTCCAAAAACATACTGTTAGGTTAATTGGCTGCTATTAAATTGACCCTAGTGTGTGTGTGTGTGTGTGTGTGTGTGTGTGTGTGTGTGTGTGTGTGTGTGTGTGTGTGTGTGTGTGTGTGTGTTAGGGAATGTAGAATGTAAGCCCCAATGGGGCAGGGACCGATGTGAGCGAGTTCTCTGTACAGCGCTGAGGAATTAGTGGCGCTATATAAATAAATGGTGATTATGTTATCCCCCATTACTAAAGCTCTGCTCATTTCCTCCCCCCATTTTGTCCCACAGCGGTGCAGAGAAAAACGAGCAGAGATTTCTTACCGTCATAGGCGGAAATGTGCGCATTCGAACATGTAGGCGCAGTTCGGTGGCACCGCGCACTGCGTTGAATCCCCCCCATAGAAGTACTACCGTGACAATCAGTGTACGATACGCGTTAAGCGAGATCCTCATCACTTAACTGAACAAAGTGTTTAGAGCATCTTACCTGCCCCAGTAATGTATACACAAATCAGTCATTACTACCCTGAAGTTTAACTAGGGGGCGAGAGAAAAATCTACAGGAGCTTTGCATGTTTGTTAATGACTCATCACAAGGTTTCTGGGGTGTAGAAGGATAGTAAATTAGGACATTGTATCAGTCGTACAGAAACGCACGTGGTAACAATGTAACAGAACAAGACTTTCTACTCCAAGGAGACGCAGAGACATTGTAACGAGCTACGGTTAGCGACAGAACACAATCACTGGCATTATTCTGCACAGGACAAGTTCTGCAGCCGTATAATTAGATGACGGGCGGTAATGGAATCCGTGTACCCAATATACATCCTGTGCAGGGCTGAGACTTTCTTAGATGACTTTACGAATAACCAAAGGGCAGAAACTGGAGATAAAAATAGGCCCCGCTCTCCAGAGCTCAGTAAGATATTCACAACACACCCTCAGTATCTGGACTAGAGAACATCGCTGCATTATAGACAAGTCAGAGGTGCGGAGAGACATTATCTAGCTGTGATTAATGCGGTTTATAGGAGTCATATGCACTGGAGAGAGGATACAGCAGGGGGGGGTAGAGAAATGTAAAGAAAGGAAACTACCAGCCCCCACCCTTTATGTCTAATGAAACTTCACACATTAACCAGTTTCCTGTCCTGTCATTTCTAGTTAAAACATCTCAGACTTTCATTTTCAGCAAAGCAACTACTGAAATGGGCCTCCCCCCCCCCACACTTTATACAAGTTGGATTTTAATTTTACTGATAAATATCTACAGGCTGCAACATCAGTCAATCGACCGTGATCCCCTCGAAATATAGGATCAATCGGTCGTGTCGGAAACAGACCACACATGGCCAGTTGTCTTGTGTACACGGACACAACAGTCCGATTTGGTGCAAATCGTTCGTCAGTTTGGGAGTTTCTTAGTTCTTATTTCCCAGCCACAGAGACAATCACTTCCTGAGAACTTATCACATGCGGAGAATCTAGACCCAGATTACGTAAGAAGTAGATTGTTCAATGTATATTACACTTTTTTTTTCATGGAATTTAAGTAGATATATGCCTGTAACAGCTTGATAAATTATCCATTGTGCCTTTGATATTCGATAGGGCCGCATTTCTATTTGATATTCGATAGAGACAGCATTTGATATCCAACATCCCCCCTAATTAAGTCATTATTGATGACGAAACGCGTTGGGCCCCATCACAGCAAAGCATTGTATCTAGCTACGCCTTCTGCCGTCACGGAATTCCCTCTGCCGCTCAGTCAAGCGAGCTGCGTTTGAACAGTGGTCTATGGAAACTGGCTGTTGCTCAATCGGGAGAAGTGTTGAGCCAATGGAGAACTTGGAGAAGCAGGAGGACCAATACGAGTTTCTCAGCAAAGGGTAGTTATGAACAGCAACGTGTGGTTCTTCAGCTGTCCTGCAACAAACAACTCGCCAGAAGATGGAAGGGCATGCTGGGATTTATAGTTCCATAGCAGCTGGAAATTCACTGGTTGCAAATCTCTCCCCAACTCCCACAGGAGAAACGAATACATTGGACGACTAACTTGTTCTGCAAAACATAAATCCTGAAAGTGCAGCTCTGTATTGTTCTCTGCTGTCCCTGCCCGGCTCCGTGTGATCACTGAAGCCTTCAATTCATCACACAACCTTAACTATAATTACACAGATTAACCCAACTTCCCGGCCCAGCCCTGATGAAAGGACAGGGCAGACTGAGGATCACCACCTCTGCCTGGGGCCTTACGGTAGCCGCTGACCTCCAGTTAGTGCCCTAGAGGCCAAGCGGTGACCAGACAATCGCCCAAAATAAACTCCACAAGCCAGATCTACAGAGACAGCTGGCAAGCGGAGGGTTAACCTCTTCCATCCCCACCTGGGTTTATGATGTGTTAAAGGACAGGTGATTAAAGAGCTGTCTGACAACAATGGACGGCTGTGTGTTACTAAGCCCAGTAAGATGCAGGAAATAACTGGCATATCACTAACTGCACACACAGGGGAAGGTTCACCAGCTTTAAGGATGGCATCAGATCCTACCAGGACAGTGCCCTATAGACGGGACGGTACTTCTGCGTTCTGCGAAGGAGGGGTGAGGAGCTTTGATAGAGATATGTTTTTATATTTAAAAACAAAATAAAAATCTATCTCCATATTGTCAGTAACCCTATTAAAAAGGACTCCGCAGGGCGCCTTTGTGGCCGATAGCAGAGGACAATAGCAGCAAAAGATTTAGATAACAAGATTACATACGTCACTATGGGAGACTTTACACTTGTGAACGCTGCAAGATGTCTTTTTATAACACGTGTGTAATGCATTATCTTTTCCGCAACCCTTTATAGGATGCCGGCTCGGCAGCGCAAGAACAATTCTACGCAAATCTGGTCAGCTTACGGACCCAAGTCTGTAGAAATACGATTCAACAACGGAGAACGCAGCATTTGTGTAGGACTAGCTCTACTGTACTGAAAGCACAACTAAGGCACAGACTCCAATGTTTGTGTTCATAAACTAACCCGGTCCTGCCATCTATGGAGCCTGATACCCGCCTAGGGAATAAGTCACTGACCTTAACGTGATCAATTCTTACCCAAATTGACGCTCGGACACCCCACACTTAATATAGAGCAGTCACCTATACAAGGTGAAGACAACCATATTGTGGGGATAAACCAATAGACTTCAGAATGCAGTTTATCCTTCCACAGGTACACGGAGATGCCAGATATTGGTTCAGCAATGGCTGCCACCGCCGAATGCAGGTGAACTTTAAATACACAGCAGCCTATGGCTCGACTGAGCATTATTCTGAACACTTCTCTGGATGTTATGTCACACCGAGAAGCCCCATCTATCCCTTGATGAAACAAATGTTCTTTATGAAAGTCTGCACCAAACCGTTTTATGCCCAAAAAAAAAATAAAAAAATCCTTTAAACCCTATAATTAGCAAACAACCCATTAAATGCTAAACAAAAAGCTGAGCTGAAACCGTTGGATTAGTCCTGAAATTAGTTTGCAGCTGTAAAATAAAATCCCTGGGTATACGAGACACAGAAAGAACAGGTCTGCTTAATGGGCTCAGGACTGGAAGTAAAACATTGGCAAACTTATAAATGTGGTTTTAGTTCCAACCACATACGTTGATGGGTGCAACACTCCGCAGCTGTTGTACCCCTTTAAATTAGAGATGCTCACTGACCCCCGTGAACTGGTTTTGGATCTGGATTAGCTTTGTGTCTTGTTAAACCACCCTTGTGTGTTTTGTTTAGAAAAAAATCCTAAAATATGCTAAATTCAGATATTTTTGCTCTTTTTTTGTTCCTACATTATTATTAACCTCAATAACACTAATTTCAAGTCAATTTCAGTCAATTTTGACCACCTCACAGGTCACAGTATTATTGTCATACACTTTCGGACAAATACTGCAGTGACCTGGCTGGACGGTAAGCGACAGAGCAATGACACCAACACAAAGCAGTTCCTAGCACATCTAGGACACATTGGCACACAGCAGTGGCAGAAAAGAAAAATGGTGCAAGATGGAACGGTCCTTGGAACCAAAAAATCGTGAGATCCGACAATTGATGGGAGGTCCTGCATTAAACCACTCACCCACAAATAAGACTTAGGGGTATATTTACTAAACTGCAGGTTTGAAAATGTGGAGATGTTGCCTATAGCAACTAGATTATAGCTGTGATTTTGTAGAAAGTACTAAATAAATAACTAGAATCTGATTGGGTGCTATAGGCAACATCTCCACTTTTTTTAAAACCCGCAGTTTAGTAACTATACCCCTTAGAGAGCAGAATTCGTCCCCTGGGACAGATATGTACCATCAATGTTTAGTTCCATCTCTGCAGGAACCTCCACAGATCCTGGTTAGTACGAGGTGCGTGTGAAAGTGTCGGTGGAAAGATGTCAGCACTGATCACGAGTTTATGGAAATATTCCCCAGCCAAGGACAACAGTTATAATAAGCTTTGTGACACCTGTTCCTTTACAAGCCAATAGCACCATGATTTCCACTACAACAGACCTTGTAACTTTGGATGTGAACTTAACCTTTCCCAGCGGAGAGACACACACTGTGTATTGTGCACGGTTTACTGGTTAAAAGATCCAAGATCCCGACTTTACAAGGGCTGGACTGGTGTCATGACCAGTAAACCCTTTACACAAACGTTCTCTGATCACTAGACTATGATTACATACTGCGATATCTTCCCAATCGTCTGGCCTGAGAATATTACCATGTGCCAGACCAGTGATTAAAGCACCAGGATTGACTGTGGAGAGCAACAAATGCATTCACGGACCAAACATGCTGGTGACCGTTTAATGTAGAGAGTCCGCTACTGGGGTAAAGGGAGAATTGGAACTAAACAAAAATGAGATTAGATGGCGGTGTCAACAGTTATAGGAGATACATAATGTATAGATGAGCTTCACTGATTATTTAACACTTTAAAATCCCCGACAGATTAGGCTGGTGCCTTAAGCTGGGTACACACTACACGGTTTTTGTCCAATAATCGGCTAAATCAGCCGACATACTTCCGCTCGTTCAAAAGTCGGGTCAGTGTGTGGCAGTGACACGATGGTCAAAAGTCTGCCCAAATGGACGATTGTCAGCTCATTTGGTTGGTCGTACCGTTTAATATTATCGTTCCAATCTCGTTTCCGCTGTGTAGTGTGTATAACCTTCCGACCGATCCACAACAGTGAGTACGAAATTACAGTCATTGCTCACGACAACATGGCTGTAAAAAGTCGCTAAAGGGACGTCCGCTCTTCCCTTTATCGTCCTAAACAAGGCTAGTGTGTATGCAGTCCATGGACCGAGCGATCGGAACATCGATCACATGTAAGATCGATCGGCATAAAAAGTTGGTGGAAAATTCTGTAGTGTGTACCCAGCTTAACTTTTGGGAGTCATTTGTATTGAGGTCAACGGATCTTTCCTGGCTTCTATCAAGATATTTAAAATTGTAAAGCAGTTCCCATTATTATTTTTACATTTCTTTAAAGTACAAGAGACAGAGTGGACATTCCCAACCCCCCACCAAAAACCAGCAGTGGAGAATTGTGCAACAATAAAAGAGAGAATGTGTATTTCCTCTTGTGTAATCCTGGGAATTTATACGAACTCTGTCAGTCAGTTCCAGTACATGCCGATAGATTATTATTATATATATCAGGATGACATGCAGTATTATATGATAGTTTTTCGATTAGTCATTTCACTACGAGTTATGAAAACAAAACCCTCCCGATTAGATTTTGTGCAACATTCTTTTTAAATTCAATAAAAAAAAAAAAAAATCCCCTTTCCTCTAGGGACCATCCAGGCATTTATTTGCACAAGAAACCAAAACTCTTCTTAGCCCACATGCTCTCAATTTCCAACAGCTCAACAAGACGACGATGTTCTCTTCCCGGAATAGACACAAGCGACGCACAATCATGGACGCACAAGGAAGAAACGGTGTCATCACACAACACATGGCGGCACAACAGGGAAACGGAATGGAATAATGTTGTATCATCAGAATAGAGACATTTATCCCCCCCTATCAGCACGGACCAGGGCGATGCTTTATAAGAAATAAAGAAGTTTATAGCGTTGGACTACGGCCTACAACTTGCCAATTTTATAAAGAGGGACTCTGGACAGACCGTAACTCTTGAATGTGCATGTTCCCTTTCTCACAAATAGTAAAACCACTGACAACCAATGCCCAGGAAGCCCACGGTTAAATTTCCCCCCCTGCCAGCCACACGAAACCTTTGGAGGTTAAAAATCTTCCAAACTGCCCCTTGTTGGGTCAGACAAGAGATACGACTATCTGGAGTCAAGTCAGGTGACAGCGACAATAATTCCTCCAAAGTCGCAGTGGTTCTCACAATAATATGGGGCCTAATAAATCTCCCAAGAGGTTTAAATCCCCCGAACACTGCAGTTTGCTTGCCTTTCCAAACAACAATGGCTATTATTAAGAGGATGGCAGCAGCTATCAGAGCCTTTCTGATCACAAATCCAGTCCCCATAGTCTCTATGGGGACTGCAGTTATACCAATATATCAAGTTCCTGAAATTCAGAGCTTAACCCCAACAGCTAATGTCAGATGAAGACAGCGCTAGCTAGGTTTATGGGAAGACGTTGGAGAAGGATCTTAGGATCCCTCCCGGCAGGCTTTGCGCCCCCCCCCCCCCCCCATCACAAATTCAGCCTGGCCATAGGTACCCCTAAGCAAGAGATCTCTAATCAGCGTTCTCCCCAGAAAATGTCGCCAGCCGGGGTACCATTAAGTAGCCGCCATGTGGGAGCAGCTGTAATAATTTGCAATAATATTGAACAATGTTGGAGGTTATTGCCCACACCAGCCAGGGTGATCAAAGCGGTGGTCAGTGGTGTAACACACACTGCTGGCTGTAATGCTCAATCTAATAGGGGAAACCAAAGGTTTATTCTATTATAATAGGACTCTGTTGGACTCCAAGAGCCGGGTGGAGCACCTGGGAATAGGTGCTGGAGAGAACACATCACTTTACTACAGATTATTCGCTGTCCTGGCAAATATCATTTTAATAAATTATTAATTTGTCTTATCATTGCAATAAGAAATAATGACCAACGTGAGCAATATGCGATAGACCCCTGTATGTGCCAGGGTAAAGGACAATATGTGGCATTATGAGTTTTGCCAGAACAGGTAAGGTTTGGTCTGGACGGCTGGTGAAGTGGAGGAGGACAGAGTTACTTTAAATACAGGCTAAACATAGGTAGAAAAGATACTGGTACTGATACTGGTATAACACAAAATGCTGTGTCTAAGATCTGCCGCCATAGGACAAACCCATAGACAACCTCACTACACTAAGAGGGAGAACACTAGTGATCTGGGGGAGGGCAGTGCACAGTAACTGTGT
This sequence comes from Mixophyes fleayi, assembly GCF_038048845.1. Taxonomy (NCBI): domain Eukaryota; kingdom Metazoa; phylum Chordata; class Amphibia; order Anura; family Limnodynastidae; genus Mixophyes; species Mixophyes fleayi. The sequence goes on from NC_134411.1 coordinate 99,630,267, forward strand.
GGAGGATGCAGGAAGCAGATATGTGCGTGGTTAGATGTCCCAGCACCGAGGACCGATAGGAAACCACGAGGCTACGCAGACGCATCTGTGCAGAGCGTTAACGGGTTACCATGCAGAACATGTGGCAATCAGAGACACACCACATAAATCAACAACCAGGCTCCCCGCTTGTGTTACGTCACACGTGACCTTATTACACGAGGAGATACAACATATCCATCCCTGATTGTAAGCAATGGGCACAGTGCTCCAGTACAAGGTTGTACACAACTTACTGTGAGGCCTGAAGTTGGCGACCGTGGACTAGAGACCCCCTTCCCCGTCCCAAACCCCAAACTGAATAGTGTCAGCTTCAAAAACACCCGTCGTTTACCCACAGTGGAGCAAACTGTACTGTGGACTGAAACCGATATTAGGCCTTTCTGAGAGGCATGGGGCACTGTTCCTAGTGAATAGTTAAGTTACATGGTCAAGACAACTAGTTTAATAAAATGCATTTTACTTATAGATCCCTATAACATCTTAGATTGTAGATTTAAGGTTATGCAGCCAAAGGTGTGATGTAAATGAATAAACATTCTTGTGTCAGTCATCATGGCGCAACTTGTAGTAATGACATACGCGTGATCCTGTACCGCATCGGGCCAATGGAATGGCAATACATAGAGGGGAGAGGAGGTTGGAATGAATATATATATAATATATATATATATATATATATATATATTATATATATATATATATATATATATATATATATACACACACACATACACACAGTATGTAAATATATGTTCGATTGATCATAAATGATGGCAGTGCTATGTGATATTGATATAGAGTATGTGATATTAGTGTGAGATATATACAAGGATAGGTCTAGATAAATAAGATAAGATACTGTACACACAGATATATAGGAGACACTTGATACAGAGTATATACATAGCAGGTAGGTGCACACGGGATTATTTAAGAATCAGGGGTAAAGGTGATAGCGAAGTAGTGAGGAAAAAGGAGACACAGGGGGTGGGAAGGTATCTGGGGGTCAGAGGTATAAACGGTGGGCAAATCAGGAGGGGGCAGGTATCCGGAGAACAGAGGTGCACATGGGGGGGGGGGTAGTATCAGGAGGTTAGCAGGTATTTGGGGGACAGAGGCATGCACACACAATAGGGAGCAGGTATCATGGGATAGAAGCACACATGTGATGGTGGTGTAGGGGGAGCTATCAGGAGGGCATAGTTATAAAGGGGGCCCCGAGACATGTGGAGGGAGTATCAGGAAGGGGGCAGGTATCAGGGGTACAGAGGTAGCACACACACACAGTGGGGGGCAGTACCATGGAGTGGGGCAGTACACACACAGTAAGGGGCACATATAGAGATTGGGGCAGGTACCAGGGAGTGGGGAAGGGGCAGCACACACAGGGGGGCAGGTACCAGGGGTACAGAGGTAGCACACACAGTGGGGGGCAGTTACCAGGGAGTGGGGCAGGGGTAGCACACAGGGGGGGGGGGCAGGTACCAGGGGTAGAGGTAGCACACACAGTGGGGGGCCAGTTACCCAGGGAGTGGGGCAGGGGTAGCACACACAGGGGGGGGGGGGGGCAGGTACCAGGGGTAGAGGTAGCACACACAGTGGGGGGCAGGTACCAGGGAGTGGGGCAGGGGCAGCACACACAGGGGGGCAGGTACCAGGGGTACAGAGGTAGCACCACACAGGGGGGGGGGGGCAGGTACCAGGGAGTGGGGCAGGGGCAGCACACACAGGGGGGGGCAGGGTACCAGGGGTACAGAGGTAGCACACACAGTGGGGGGCAGTTACCAGGGAGTGGGGCAGGGGCAGCACACACGGGGGGGGGGGGGCAGGTACCAGGGGTACAGAGGCAGCACACACCAGTGGGGGGCAGTTACCAGGGGTGGGGCAGCTCACACAGGGGGGGGGCAGGTACCAGGGAGTGGGGCAGGGGCAGCACACACGGGGGGGCAGGTACCAGGGGTACAGAGGTAGCACACACAGTGGGGGCAGTTACCAGGGAGTGGGGCAGCACACACAGGGGGGCAGGTACCAGGGGTACAGAGGTAGCACACACAGGGGGGGGGGGGGGCAGGTACCAGGGAGTGGGGCAGGGGCAGCACACACAGGGGGGGGCAGGTACCAGGGGTACAGAGGTAGCACACACAGTGGGGGGCAGTTACCAGGGAGTGGGCATGGGCAGCACACACAGGGGGGGGGGGGAGGTACCAGGGGTACAGAGGCAGCACACACAGGGGGGGGGGGCAGGTACCAGGGAGTGGGGCAGGGGCAGCACACATGGGGGGGGGGGGGCAGGTACTAGGGAGTGGGGCAGGGGCAGCACACACAGGGGGGTGGGGGCAGGGGCAGCACACACAGGGGGGGGGGGCAGGTACCAGGGGTACAGAGGTAGCACACACAGTGGGGGGCAGTTACCAGGAGTGGGGGCAGGGGCAGCACACACAGGGGGGGCAGGGTACCAGGGGTACAGAGGTAGCACACACAGTGGGGGGCAGTTACCAGGAGTGGGGCAGGGGCAGCACACACAGGGGGGCAGGTACCGGGGGTACAGAGGTAGCACACACAGTGGGGGGCAGTTACCAGGGAGTGGGGCAGGGGCAGCACCACACAGGGGGGCAGGTACCGGGGGGTACAGAGGTAGCACACACAGTGGGGGGCAGTTACCAGGGAGTGGGGCAGCTCACACACAGGAAGGAGGGGCGGGGGGCAGTTACCAGGGAGTGGGGCAGGGGCAGCACACACAGGGGGGCAGGTACCAGGGGTACAGAGGTAGCACACACAGTGGGGGGCAGTTACCAGGGAGTGGGGCAGGGGCAGCACACACAGGGGGGCAGTTACCAGGGAGTGGGGCAGGGGCAGCACACACAGGGGGGCAGGTACCAGGGGTACAGAGGTAGCACAGGGGCAGCTCACTCACCGCTCTGGGCTCCGATCCCACCTGGGGGCCAGCTGCAGGGTGTCGGTGAGGGAGGCCCGGGGGCCCCAGGTACAGGCCCCCCCGGCCCTCCTCGGCCCCGGAGCTGCCTCCTCTGTCGGGGTCGGGCCCTGCCCGGTACAGGCCGAAGGGGAGGCCGGGGGCCGGGGGCTCCAGGCCGGACACCGAGGAGACCGGAGCGGCTCCGCAGCCCCATAGCTCCGCCCGGCCGGTAGTGTCCGTAGTGTGAGGCCGGAGGGACCGAGGGAGTCATCCGAGGACACCCCGGGGAACTGCGCCCGGGAGCGGGCGGCCCGAGCTCTGCTTACCCCCCATGGGGCGGGGACACGGGGCAGTACTGGGGTGCTGGGGAGCGGCTCCTGGGCTGTGGCCCCTGGGAGGGGAGCGGTGGGGGCCCCTTGTTCAGGTCTCCGGGGTGACTGGTCATCAGACCTGTCCCCGTCTACAGCTGGGGTAACTAGTGTCATGGCTGGCCTCTATCTGCCCCCTGGATCTCCGATCTGCCCCCGTCCCCGGGAGCTGCTTGCCTCCGTCTGACTCTGCTTGTTGCTGGCTGTAACAATAGCTGCGGCCAGTGCGCATGCGGCCGTCCCCCTCCCTTTAACCCTTCACAGCCCCCTCCCTGCCCGTGGATTAACCCCTTACCCCACCGCCTTCCTCTCCCTGCACCATGTATTAACTCTTTCCCCAGCTCCCTTCTCACCTACCCCATATATTAACCCAGTGTTGGCTGACCTGTGACACTCCAGGGTGTTCTGAAACTACAAGTCCCAGCATGCTTGCCAATATATAGCAGCTTATTGCTGGAAGGGGTATGCTGGGACTTGTAGTTTCACAACACCTGGAGTGTCACAGGTTAGCCAGCTCCCTCATCTCCCTGCCCCATGTATTAACCCCTTTCCCACCTCCTCATTTCCCTGCTCCAATCCTATTAACCCTTCCCCAGCCCCTCATCTCCCTGCCCCATGTATTAACCCCTTCCCCAGCCCCGCATCTCCCTGCCCCATGTATTAACCCCTTTCCCAGCTCCTCATCTCCCTGCCCCATGTATTAACCCCTTTCCCAGCTCCTCATCTCCCTGCCCATGTATTAACCCCTTTCCCAGCTCCTCATCTCCCTGCCCCATGTATTAACCCTTCCCCCAGCTCCTCATCTCCCTGCCCCATGTATTAACCCCCTTTCCCAGCCCTATTATCTCCCTGCCCCATTATTAACCCCTTTCCCACCTCCTCATTTCCCTGCTCCATGTATTAACCCCTTCCCCAGCCCCTCATCTCCCTGCCCCATGTATTAACCCCTTCCCCAGCCCCCGCATCTCCCTGCCCCATGTATTAACCCCTTGTCCAGCCCCTCATCTCCCCTGCCCCCATGTATTAACCCTTCCCCAGCCCCTCATCTCCCTGCTCCATGTATTAACCCCTTCCCCAGCCCCTCATCTCCCTGCCCCATGTATTAACCCCTTTCCCACCTCCCTCATCTCCCTGCCCCATGTATTAACCCTTTCCCACCTCCTCATCTCCCTGCCCCATGTATTAACCCCTTCCCCCAGCCCCTCATCTCCCTGCTCCATGTATTAACCCCTTCCCCAGCCCCTCATCTCCCTGCTCCATGTATTAACCCCTTCCCCAGCCCCTCATCTCCCTGCTCCATGTATTAATCCCTTCCCCAGCCCCTCATCTCCCTGCCCCATGTATTAACCCCTTGTCCAGCTCTTCATCTCACTGCCCAACAAATTAACCTCTTCCTCTCTTCTGCTAAAACATTAACCCTTCCACTCAGCGTGCCATATATGTCAATACTTTCACCCAGCTCAATTCTCTTCATGCCTTGTGAATTAACCCCTTTCACACAGCTCCCTTTCCTTGTTCGATAAGTAATTCTTCCATCCAACAATTTCTTGTTGGTTGGAACAATATATTCCAATATATTGTAATATATGAGTCAATTTCCTCGGAAAAGACCTGTGCACTACGGTGGTATTATCTGTTTGTGTGTTAAGGAATTTAGACTGTAAGCCCCAATGGGGCAGGGACTGATGTGAGTTCTCTGTACAGCGCTGCGGAATTAGTGTTGCTATATAAATAAATGGTGATTATTATGATGATTATACAAATAAATGATGATAGTAATAATGAACCTTTTGTCCAGCTCGCTGCTTTTATATTAACCCTTCTACCCACCTCCCTCATTTCTGTGCCCTGTAATATTATTCCTGTTAGACAGCAACGTCCCTCTCTGTGCTCTATCTATCTATCTATCTCCCATTCCCCTTGCTCTCTTCTATCTCTCCTCTTTATTAACCCTTTCAACGAGCTCCATAGTATGGTTACTGCAGATTAAGGGGGAATGGTTCATCTACTGTATTTTATTCCACTTGATAGTATAAATTTAGGACATGTATTTCAACTGTGTCTCAATTCTTTTATTACTGTTGTTTCCTTGGATAAGAGTGTAATACCAGCATTTACTCCTCTTTCTGCATTTTCCATGTTCCTTTAAGTGTGCAGATCATTACTGGAGCTCTGTGCTGTAACTCACAGGCCTTTCCTCCCAGATGTTGTCCAGAACATCTCTCTATCCTTCATATAGTCAATATCGATCTCCTACTCTGCACTTCCTTCCAACCCTGAGCTGTAACAGCGCTGGCGCTATATAAATAGATGATGATGACCAGAAAATGTCTCCAGCTGCTCTGTATATATCCCTGCACTTTATCTCTGTATATAACCCTGCACTTTATCTCTGTATTATCCCTGCACTTTATCTCTGTATATATCCCTGCACTTTATCTCTGTATATATCCCTGCACTTTATCTCTGTATATATCCCTGCACTTTATCTCTGTATATAACCCTGCACTTTATCTCTGTATATATCCCTGCACTTTATCTCTGTATATTACCCTGTACTTTATCGCTGTATATAACCCTGCACTTTATCTCTGTATATAACCCTGCACTTTATCTCCCAGTCTATAATTTCTATGTGACTAAGGCCCAGCAGTGCTTATTCACATATTGATCTGTATCACTTCATAGTTCATTTCATGCAAAACAAACCCTTTACTTGTGTGAACTGAGATAAATCCAATTAGCATTAGAATGCAGTATAATATTATACACCCTTGTCATTCTATCCATCTCATAGCTCACTGGTGACCTCTAGGTGTGGGAAAGAGTAATGCAACTGAGCACAAAGTGGCAAAAACCCCCTCACGACAGCTCCCAGAATACACTGCGCGGCCGTGATGACGCAAGACGTTGTTTGTTGTTGTTGAGGGTGGCCGGTGGGAGAGGAAAGATGGCGGCTCACTGGGAGCAGTGAGAACGTGGTGGTTGAGTTCGGGATTCTCAGGTCAGTGGACGGGGGGCAGGTGGGATAAGCGTCCTCAGCGGGGTTTGCCTGAGAGCCCCGGTACACGACCTGAGAGGTGACAGGACGTAGGCAGTCTATCAGGCGGTAGTGCGCATGCGCACTAATATGCCTGTGCTCCTTGGGATTGGCTCCTGGGGGGCAGGGAGGATTCTGGGAGCAGAGGCTAAACCACTGCTGGCATGTAAACCTGAGACTCTTCAGCTGTTGTGGAACAACAAGTCCCAGCCAGCATTCAATGGCAATCTTTAGCTGTCACTTATAAGTCTGTTATTGGAAAATGTCACCATACTTTGCATGAAGATGCAAGAGAGCAGGACATAATACATTACATTTAAGTGTAAGCACAACAAACCATTAAACATATATCAGATACACGTTATAGTGCAATAAAAGACATATGGCACAATATATAACATCCTACACTACAAGTACTACACTATCCTGGCATCACTGTAAAGGCAACAGTATCAACAAGCGATGGATGGATTTGGGAGGGAGGGAGGGGGGTATGGAGTCGGAGCGACACAGCTCTATTGGAGGAAAAACACATGTAGGGGAGTGTGCATATGATGGTACAGAAGCTGGAGGGCAGAGCTGTAACTTAAAATTCTAGCCCCTGGGGCGAGAAAGTCAAATGCCGCCTCCCCTAGCCCTCAATTTTAACCAAATGAACCTAAAATATTCCTAAATTTCGCCCCTTTCAGTGTTGCGCCCTGGGCACTCGCCCTTATCACACAGCCCTAGTTACAGCCCTGCTGAGGGACAATGGTAATTTAACTCTGCAAGCCTACTATACATAAAAGTACAAGACCTGAGCACCTTTCATCATACAGACACACAAATCTGGATGCAATTCAATATTTTAATTATGGTGGCTTTGCTGGGCAAAGCTCATGTGAAATATGCCTGCAGTTTCGGTGCATTGCCTTTAGATCAGGCGGTCATATTGAACTTCCACGGACCAAGCGCTGCAATTTATCCTATCACTTGGTGCTTGGTTTGAACCTGTTCTAAAGTTGTCAAAAGGATCATTTGATTATTTGTAATGTCACAGCTTGAAATTTGGTTTTCTAGGTATAACAGCTGATAATAAACTCATGTGTTTACATTGTCCAAGTGGACATTGCACTTATGTTTAGCAACTTGCAGTCAAATCACCTATGTAAACTAGATTACTGATAAATAGGGTCCTACGTTTAGCTTGCGGACATTTACAGCATGTGAGTGGGACAGTTGGTCTGGGTCATATTGAACTGCGGCCAGTCTATAGTACACAGTGACTTGTAATTCTGAAACTTTTTTATATTCCACAAAAATGATAATTCTACCATAACTAATCATGAGTTCGATTCCCGAGCATGACCTTATCTGTGAGGAGTTTGTATGTTCTCCCTGTGTTGCGTGGGTTTCCTCCGGGTGCTCCGGTTTCCTCCCACACTCCAAAAACAAACTGGTAGGTTAATTGGCTGCTATCAAAATCGACCCTAGTCTCTCCCTCTCTGTCTCTGTGTCTGTCTCCCTCTGTGTCTGTCTCCCTCTGTGTCTGTCTCCCTCTGTGTCTGTCTCCCTCTGTGTCTGTCTCCCTCTGTGTCTGTCTCCCTCTGTGTCTCCCTCTGTGTCTGTCTCCCTCTGTGTCTCCGTCTGTGTCTGTGTCTGTGTGTGTCTATATTAGGGAATTTAGACTGTAAGCTCCAATGGGGCAGGGACTGATGTGAGTGAGTTCTCTGTACAGCGCTGCAGAATTAGTGGCGCTATATAAATAAATGATGGATGATACCGTGCAACCAATTAGCACATTAACAATTAGCATTACCATTCTGGTGCAGGTGGTTCCCACCTTTCCATGTTGGGAATCTCCTCTTTTGTAACTAATTTTTAGTATTTGACACACCTGTGTTGAAATATAGTAATGAAAATCATATTTTTTTGTGCATATTAATTTCCTATGTCTCTGCAGCCATCATAGTATCACCATGGCTTGTCTTTAACTTTTGATTGTATTATGTCATCACAAAGTGATCTGGAATCACTGATCTAGTGCATATCAGGCCGTTAAAGCAAATGTCTGCCCGGTTGCTTTGCATTACTGTGCATTTTCATTTTCACGCTTTCTACATTAACCTATACCTGTCCTGAGACATCTTACGTTATATCTACACTCATGAATGTCCTTGGCATACTCAGACTAATTGGTAATCATAAGGCTTAAGCTGGGTACACACTACAAGTTTTTCACTCTATTATTAAGTCAAACACATGATAAAGGACTATTAGGCTAGGTACACACTTGAAAGTTTTACGACCAATGTGTTATCTACAACGATTGCACCTACTGAATGAAGGGTTCATGCGAACACTCGGACACGATTTACCTTCAGATCTGTGCTCTTCATCTGCTCCTATAGTTGTTTAGAGAATGACAGCACAATATTCATTCATTCATTCCTGTCGTATTGATTATATGTCGTAACGAATTTCGTTAGCTTCTGTGACTCTGAAACGGAATTTTGAGTCTCAGAACGAACGAGCAAACTATTCCATCTACATTTAAGTCATCGGGATATGTTCAATGCTTGTATCCGTTGAAAAGACATTGATTCTGTAAACTCTATGGAGATCGTGATCTTGAGTGCATACACACTGCACGATCGGAACAAGATTATTAAACAACACTTTCAGTCGTTGGTAAAATCATTACAGATATTGCATCTGGAGTACTTTTTTGTAGTTTGCACCCAGCTTTAGAAACAAAAATTCTGCATCAAGGGTATAGTGCAGATTACAGTTATAATCTTCACAAACTACCCCTCCCATATCTCTGCCTTTCTCCCCCACCTCTAGATGAAATAACTACCCCCTCCATCCCACACCACTGGACTAATTACCCAGGTATTGTCCAGGACAGGTCCAGCCTCTCTGTCTTCTTACGCTGTAACATTTACCTCCTATCATCTTTCCCACGTCCCGTTGCTGCTGCTACTCTTCCCCATGAAGTTTTGAGCTATAAATTGCACTATCACTCTTAATGCAGAATTTATGATGCAAAACGTTATGACTGCCGAGTAATTGGTGAGCTCTGTGTTGTGCAATCAGTGCGCTTGGGCATTTTTATTGTAAAGAGCAGTCATTATGGAGACAGTGCATAGTACTGAAAATGTACAACTGGCTCTTTCATTTTTGGGTTCTTTCTATAGATATTGTGGGTCCAGCGGATTGGGAAATTAGTATGCTAAACGGCCCGACTGCTTATTACAGCTACCGCGGTCTACCGGCTCTGTCAGTGGTCTTGACCAGTAATATGCGCTACTGAGCGGAGGGAGAGGGCGTTACAGCGGCCTACCTGTTAATGGATGGAGCAAAATCAACGATATTGCTTTGAATTCTGTTTTTCTAAGGTTTCGCCTTGTTCATAGCAGTCAGATCTACATGAGCGGCTTGATCTAGGTCCAGTTTGATCACCCACATGGACAGATCCATTCTCTGAGCAGAAGAGACTGACGATGGTACACAATGGTTGACTGCAGCGATTGGTTGATTGGATTTTCCGGTAGTCAATCAATTTGGCCTCCTATAGGATTGCAATAGAAAAATGAAAACAATCAAACTTGTTGCCCAAATAGCTACTTCTGTGGTCTGTCATGGTGTCTTTATGGGCGATTTTGTTCTGCAAGTGCGAGCCCAGAGGCCCACCAATGAGCACAAGCCTCTGTGGCCCTATGTGTCAAATATGATACCAGGAAAACATGAAAACAAATCACTTTCTTTATTTCCTTTGTGTTATTACCGATACTTAGATATGTATATGTCGTAAGTAAGTGTTTGGAGCATTACACGTGTATTCTATATAAAACATATGATTTTAGTTTGGCTTTATAACAGTGTTTACCAGAGGATCCTTCTTAATTCTGTCCAATGTGACTTATATAAATACCCGTAACTGTGTTATTATGAAACGCGGTTTTGTGCTAGATCTTTACTTTTATTTTTTTGTATCTCCAGGCGACAGCGATGTCCGTGGACTCTCGGGGACAGCTGGCTGTGCTTTCTGGGTGAGTCTCTTCTCCGTATGTATCCATTGAAATACTCCTAATTTAGGGAATGGCATTAGGTGGGTCCCCCCGAATGACAGAGAACTCTCGCATTGGACAACTGATTCTCTGGGTCAGGGAGGTTTTGATGGACCTCTCCTTTAAACTTGTTCTCCTTGCGCTTTGTAATACTGTAATATAATGCAGTGATTCTCAATGCCCCTCAGTCCTACTGGTGAGGGCTGAGGACAGGTATGAGAACCAGTGGTTTAATGTTCGGCTTTTATTTTAAGACACATTCCTGTAATGACCAGACTAAATCCTATCGGGGTGTTGCGGCGAGTGCTGAGGGTCCCTAGGCGCTCCGTTCATGCACGCGTGCTGGGGGTCCTTCTTTTCTAGTCCCTGGACATGTCTCTATTTTAAAATATTGGCTAACAATACTGTACAATTTCTGTTTTTTTGTGTATAAGATGCAGTGTTCATCTGTTGTTGTCATCTGGACTTTGTAATTTAATAATCCTTAAAGATGAGCATTTAAAATACAACAAATGACATTATAATAGTCGGAAATGACTTTAAAATGTCAGCTGATAAAAAAACAAAACACTGCACATTACCTTGAATGACATTTACTTTAATTGTATGAGTAATGTGATTCTTTTGTCTGTATTAAGTCTCAGTGCTGTACAGCCTCGGGGGGTCTCCCACTACTGCAGGGGGACAGTGAGCGTTGCGTCTCCCTGCTAAGTGCGCTGGGACCCCTGTGGTGCAGGGCGCGCAAAATACAGTGTGACCCTCCCCTCCCCTTCTCTTCCAAAAATATCAGTGGGGCTCTTCCTGGCACCCTGGGGTGTTGAGGAATATTAGGACCCCATGTGATCCCAGTATAATGTAAGCAGTCTATAACACCCCGTTCCATTATACAGACCTAGCACATGCCAGTCCCTGGAAGCAGGACGGGGGGCGTGGCCTATTATATCTCTCCCACCTCAAGGATAATCATGTCACCGGTCGGGATAGCTCCTGAAAAATAGGGATTGTCCTACTGATATTGGGACAGTTGGGAGGTGTGCATTATAGTAAAAAAGTAATAATATGTAAATATAATACAGACACATTTATTAAATACAGGTTTTTTTTGGGGGGGGGGGGGGGGTTAAATAAAAACTCCCTTCTTCACCAAATTATTATTTAAAAAAATATCTTGTTCCTGGAATCCAACGGGCAATGTTTCATATTTGCAAGTCAAGGGCGGCGTTTAAAAAATATTGGGTAACCTTATAGTTGAGGGGTCGCTAACACTTATTAATGCACATTTTAGGTGCTAACCAACACATGACAAGTGCATTAAAGATAGTATGAATGGTTTCCTACGTACTTGTGTGTGTAAACGTGCAATACATGGGAAATGCGTTACTATGGCTTCTAAAGCACACTTTATTTTCATGCAGTTTAACACATTTTCCCAGTGCCTGTGTGTGAACGAGGCCCTGACAGATGGGAGTACGTTTGTTTGATCCAGCTGGAGAGATGTCCTAAACATACCTGGACTTTAGGACTCGTTCTCTGAGAAAATGGGTCATACGCATAAAAACTAATATGTGCTTTAGATGGGTTTTAGTGATGCATTTACCAATAACCTATTCTACTGATCTCGCAAATTAAATCGTGAGAAAAAGTTGTGCCGCGTTCTAAAAGTTTAAATGCAGCGTTATCATTTTAGAAAGCGGAGGGCAAGCCAAATCCATGTTGCTTTTTCTGTGTTCAGTGGTCCATTCATATTCCTCATCCATTGGATATTCTGAAGCTCCCACCTATAAATCGCTTAAGTGCCTTTCCTGGGCTAAATAAGATATCGAACAGCTTTTCTTTACAACTTTACAACTATGATTTTCTACTGCAGTGCGTGGTGCTGTTTTGTTTGGCATGGGGGATATGTTAGAATTTATTTAATGTCTTGGTCGGTTTCCTAAGCCTTTTTAATCAGCTTTTCCTTACATAGCGAAGGCAGTGACTGAAGACCTGGGCATCTGTAATAAGTTTAATGCACAATGCGAGGTGCCCAGTGCTGACTCTGCTCCTTGTCCTGGACGTGAGCACTACGCTGAGCTGGTAGAAAACGGACGAGACCCCCCCTCACTCTTTGCCCTAATGACGAATGAATAAATGCAGTCTGTTCTGTGTAAATTGATATTGTAATTAGGGCTTACTGTCCGTTGGGAACATTTGATCAAATAAGTGGGAGAAAAAAAAAACATGAAAATTACAAATTTTCATTTTAGAGTGGATAAAAAACATCAGGGAGTGTAATATCCGCAAATCCTATGCACAATTGTTTTTGTTTTATATATATATATATATATAATGGGCCTTTACCCTCTAGGAATTAGCTTATATAATGCTCTACAAAAATGATGTTAAGTCATTGACTCCTAAACCTGCCATATGAATGACATCTCCCAGAGAGCTCTAACAGAGAAGTTTAAATGTCTCCCTCAGTGCCTCACATGCGACCAGCAAATCCTAAAATATTCTTATCTCGCTCAAAAGTAGGTAATAACAATCTTCTGCTGAGTTCAGGTTTGACGCCTTAGTTATAAAACTTGACTATGTTATGTTAGTCCTCCTTTCATGCCAGTAACTTCTTTCCGCAACAGACGTCGCTTCCTGTACATTGTGAACTTGGAGACCCCCAACGACGGGCACCGGAAAATATCCCGGCAAAGCAAGTGGGACATCGGCACGGTGCAGTGGAACCCCCACGAAAGCTACAACCACTTTTTTGCTGCATCTGTAAGTCGCCCGGGTCCTGTGTAATTGGTATAGACTGGGGCATAGGCCCCCCAGACACCGTCATTACCTCTTCTATAATATAGTGTTTCTAAAGGACTCGCATCTCTCCTTGTCATCAGCCTTTCCCGTTATTATCCTATTGTTCCCTCATTCTGGTCTTAATATTTATTGGCAAACATCAACAATGCTTCACTAATCCCTACTGATTAAACGCCAACGCTTTCTCTGGCGCTAAACGCTAATAAATGGAGCAGGCAGCGTCCAAAAAACTGTATCGCAGTGCAAGCTCTCCTGACCGCAATTACTAGTGGATAAGGGGTCATTGGAACCAAAGACTGCTCACTTTAAGTAGCTGTCTCCCTTGCTGCCCACGTCAGAATCTAGGAATTAGAACTAACTCTACCTCCCCGTTGAAAAGTATGTTCCACATATGTTAAAAAAAACAAGCAAACGAATAAACAACTCTCTCTTTCAGTGTTAGCAGAATAAATATTACTAAAGTGATTTTGCTCTCCAGGTTTCTATGTCTCTTAACACTCATAGTTTTTCCCGAACTCAATGGGCTTCTGTCATCATTCATTCAGGTGGATGTAAGCCATGTCTCGCTACACTGCCGAGACTAACGGATATGGCAGTCCTGGTACTGCCTGTGTATTACTGGGTCATATAGTACACCTGAAGTAAAGGAGCAAGATATGTTGTATTCTCCTTCCCTTTGCAGACTGCAGACCTCTTTAGACATGTCAGGGGTCCTGAATCAGCAGGTAATGGGGCACAAATAATGTTACATAGGGCTGGGAAGGATTTAAGGCCTAGTCTAGAAGGAGGTGCATCTAGTTTAGGACCACTGCAGTAAATTTTAGTATGAAACAGAGAGAAAACAATCCCGCGCTCTGAATATCCCACATTATATATGGTACCAGCTGCTTGGCAATAAGCCAGCGCTCTGTATATCCCATATTGTATATGGTACCAGCTGCGTGGCAATATAAATGCCCATATATGTATAGAAAACAAAAAAACTGTTGTCAGCACTTATCCTTTACACTGCATATCTGTGTGTATCTAGTAAAATGTAAACATGAGGTATTAGTTCATATTTTGATCAAAACATTTAAGCCTGCATCCCAGCGTCAAGGGCACCTCATTATATGCAGGTCCTACACTGACCTATATGCTTTAAACACCATTAAAATGCAGTTAAAATCAGATGCACTCACCTCCCAGGTATAGGGGTTTACATCTAGCAAGGGCTGGCTTGTGAGCCACACCCAAATGTGCCTTAAATAGGCTTGATGGACACCTGCTATGACAATAAGGCAATATTTTGAAACAGAATTTTGGTATGAAGCTGGGTACACATGTATGCAGTTACCGTGCAAGTCGCACAATTCACAACCGTTTGGTCAGATATTGCAAGACTGTGATTCGATTTTATAAACTTCACGATCAGTGATGGAACGATGTCGGGTAAATATGGAAGTGTGTACGCACTCACCACCAGCAGTGTAGGCAGATATCTGTACAGTGTACAGAGTCAGGATCTTTTCAGCTGATGGTTATAAGAGATGAAGATCACAGATCTGACGGTAAATCGTGTAGGTGTGTACACAGGAATCTATATGCTCATCGGGACTTTCAGTCGTTGGTGAAATCATTACAGAAATCACATCTGAAGTAAGATTACAGAGGTGTGTACCCAGGTAAAGCTGGACATGTAAGAGTAATGAAGGGCTTCAGTTTTTTGGTAGCTCTTCTTCCAAGATCACCATTTTCTCTCTTCCAGAGTAACCAGCGGGTGGACCTCTATCAGTGGAAGGATGGTACGGGGGACATCGGATCGTCCCTACAAGGACATACTCGTGTCATCAGGTTTGACATATCCTATTACAATTGGCGCCATCTTGTGGCCACTCTCATGTTACTTGTGAAAGCACAATGCACCCTCTTTACACCACCAGCTTCTAACATAGACCAGACAACGATGATGTCATAAACCATGTGACCTGTAAAGGAATGAATACAAATGTCTGGTAATAAGGTGGCTATTTATAAAGGTTGGGCACTGTGGATGCTATAAGTGGTATTTCCATGCTGTACATTATGACAATATTACAAGTCACCAGGAGAACCATAATACATTGGTCTAATTCTCCGAATACTGAGCTGATTTATAACATCCCTTCTGAATCACCTTCTTTATGCATTGTCACACGGGACGCTGGGTATTTCTACTAAATTAAAGGTTCAGTTCAACATTTAGCAGACTCTTGAGTATTAAGTTCCTCCTCTGATATGGGTTCGGGCCCTCCAGAGTGTAGTATTATATTCACATATACTCACAATACAGCTAGAAAATAATTGATTCTTATACATTATTGTTCACAGCCAATGCTGAAATTATTCTATCCCAGCTTTTATACAGACATCTGCGTGTTAAAATATACATTAAAGTCACTTATGTAATTTATCCGCACAGGAGTAAACACTGACGTGCAGTGTTATTGGTGCAAAATGTTCCCTTTGCATCTGTGCCGTGTATCTTATGGTGAGTGTAACGTGTGTTTCTCCTGTACAGCGATCTGGACTGGTCTGTGTTTGAGCCGGAGGTACTGGTCACCAGCTCTATCGACACGTACATTTACATCTGGGATATCAAGTAAGTATACAGCAGAACCATGTTAGTAAATGGCTGATGCATATGTTGGCGCTATATAAATAAATGGTAATAAATATAATATATAGAGAGAGAGAGAGAGAGAGAGAATCCGATTAGTTCACTACAAAACCCGGTCTTCCCCTCTGTATTTAGTTGCGTTCATGAATGGAATGTTTGGTGCTGATACAATGTAACAGGGACACTATTGCCAGTCCCCGCCCCCTACACACCCACTCACACACACCCTCTTAGAGGCCCTACGGTAGGTTATCTTTAGTACAGTGAGAGTAAAATCCTAATTGCAAATTAATTTACATACATATTATTCTTGATTTTAAAAAAAAAAAATGGTCTGTAAAACTTTCCTCCTCTTCTGCCTTCTACTTCCTACAATATTTCTTTGGCCACTAAATTCGCAACCAGAAGCTGATGATGTCACAGGATGGGTCGCAGGACCTCACTGAGCATGCTCCTGCCAGTACGTGGGATGTTCCCACTCTCATTAATACCCACAAATGTTGATCGCTGCCTAGAAAATGCTAACTTCATGTTGACACGTACAAAGGTCAACTTATACGGCCCTCACTCACATAAGTGCAGCACGTTTGTATACAGTCTGTCCATGCTTTCTGTTATGTAGTTCTGTGTAGATGACAAGTCTGCTTTCACTTCAGTTTGTTTTATTTATTGTCCTTGTTGCATTTTAGTGCACAATAGAAGAAGAAAACAACAATAACAGAAAATACTTTCCTCCTCTGAAAGTATTACAGGCTGAGTAATGTCATTAATTATATTATTCACAACAATTCTCTTTTTCTTTTTTCCCCTACTCTCAGAGACACCAGGAAACCAGCAGTGTCCCTATCCGCTGTAGGTGAGTATTGAAATCCACCCGTCTTGAGATAGATATCATTTTTTTTTTGCATGTATTGTCCGTTGTTTTACAGGTCAGTTAGTCAGTTCTGTTGAATAATTTGTGCTTTATTACTTGACGTCCCCTCACTAACAACAATAAGTGGTTTGGGTGGAGGGAGATGCACCATGGGAAAGGAGATCAGCGATTACAGCTGACAACCGGTAGCTGTATCTGTTGAATGAAGAGAGAGAGCTGGATGTGCTTAATTATTAAAGTTGTAAAAAACAAAAAAACAAAACGAAGGCCTTTGAATTTGAGCTATTTCTCCTCTCTTCTTTGAATTCTATTTGACTGATAAAATGGATATAGTCTCTCCGAACCTTCCGTTGTGCTTTTCTTGTGAAATCAGCAGCCTTTCCTCATCCGCAGGGGCTATTTAGAGTGGTACCAAGGTGGCAGAACTTATATCTGCATTACATCTAACCTCTGCTGCCATTATGTTTGATTTTGATGTTTCCATAATTCACATTGTGTGTTGACACCGCAGCTGAAGACCAGGCTTTGTGTGATTGACATGTCAGGGAATGAGGGTAACAGGGAGAGCTCGATTTAATTGACGGGGCAACCAAAACATGGCGGTGAGGATCATCTTCTTTCTCTTCCACAGCGGGCGCGTCGCAGGTGAAGTGGAACAAAAAGAACGCCAACTGTCTCGCAACCAGTCACGATGGGGACGTGAGGATCTGGGACCGGAGGGTAAGTCAGCAGTGGGTGCAGTAGGTGGATTTCGGGCAGTGAGGTCAGGATGGTGATTGGCTGACCGTCGTGCGCATTTTCCAGCCTGAGATTTCAGACCATGATTTCATTATTGATTAGCTTTTAATATGATGTCTTATCGGCCTGCGAGATCTACGATTAAATACAGTCCACGTCTTTGTTCCAGAAACCCAGCACTGCGGTGGAATACATCGCTGCCCACTTATATAAAATCCACGGACTAGACTGGCATCCAGACAATGAATACATCCTAGCAACCTCCAGCCAGGACAACTCCGTCAAGGTAAGATTCTCAGGAGATGGAATTGTTCTCGTTCTGCCATTGTCATTTAAACACCATTCCAATCCCAAAGTCTTCAGTATTATTATCATTAGTGTGAATAGTGTTATCGGGGATATGGTCACCTCTAAATAGGAGATGGGTTTTCAAAGAGTATCTAAAGATTAGAAGGTTGTGGGAAAGTCTGATTGAGCGTGGTAGGGAATTCCATAAGTGGGGAGCAGCACGGGAGAAGTCTTGTAGGTGGGAGTGAGAGGTGGGTACCAGAGACGGGACAAGGTGCAGGTCAGAGGTAGATCTAAGAGGGCGGAAGGGAGAGTATTTTGATATAAGATGCGAGATGTATGCAGGGGTGGTGTTGTTTAGGGCTTTGTAGGTAAGGGTGAGTAATTTGAATATGATTCTGGAGAACACAGGAAGTCCGTGTAGGGATTTGCAAAGTAGTGCAGCAGATGTGGAGCAGTGAGGGAGGAAGATCAGTCTTGCAGCAGCATTTAGGATGGATTGAAGTGTGGATATACGGGTGTCGGGAATACCAGAGAGCAGGAGGTTGCAGTAGTCAAGGCGGGAAAAGATAAGAGAATGGATAAGAGCTAAGGTAGCATGTTGAGTAAGAAAAGGGCGTATTCTGACAATGTTTTTAAGGTAGTCGAGAGGAACATGTTTTGTGTATTTTTTTTGGGTTGGTGAGGTGCAAGGGCTTTATGATCCATATCCTCTAACAAATCTATTACACAGAATCTTTCCAGATGTCCAATAAATAACTTGGTATCAATAAACACAAACTGTATAAAATGTTGTTCCCGTGTGTCAAGCTTCTGGTCACCGCTGGTGTACAGCAGTGTATAAGATCCGTGTAATATCGGCATACACACCTATCAGCAGGGGCCCCGCTTATTACAGATACTCCTAACCGCTAGGTGCCAGCAGTAAAGGTGTAGACTACGTGGTTTGACCGCTCGAGGGTCCGTTTACACTGGACCCAAACTTGCTGTCCTCTCTCCTCTCTTAGTTCTGGGATTCCCGGCAGCCACGGAAGTTCCTCAGTGTCCTGGCCTGTCAGGTGCCCGTGTGGAAGGCACGTTACACGGTGAGGATTTTCTCGGCATGTCATGGTTACAAATGTCCATTGTCTTTTCTCTCTGTCAATCATCAACCTGGGGCCTGGTCATTATTCGATCATGTTGATGGATTGGTGTTTGGGCCACAGGCATGTGTGTGACCGCTTAATCCCATCCACTTCTGAATAAACCCAATTATGTCCCTAATTCTTCATTATGTCCTGTTAGCTTTAAGATTAGAGACAATTTGTTTTTAAATAATTGATTTGACACATTAGTTGTCTGTGCGACACAACACCGTTTCCTGTGTGAGGAAAAAAACCCATGGCTTCACACAATTATATATTCTGCACCCTTACACCATGTGGTTTATTCGGTGGTCCACAGAGTTCCTCACCAATGTTTTCACTGGCTCTCTTTTCAGAGCTATAATATTTCTACATTTAGCACTTATCTTATTCTAGAATCTCCCCTAGACTTGTGTGCTCAGCCCGGCCAATCAATGCTAACTCGTTTTTGGTTTAAAGCCCTTTAGCAATGGCTTGGTGACGGTCATGGTGCCTCAGCTGCGCAGAGAGAACAGTCTCCTGCTCTGGAACGTCTACGACCTTCACTCCCCGGTCCACATCTTTGTAGGACACGATGACGTTGTGCTCGAGTTCCAGTGGAGAAAGCAGAAGGAAGGTCGGTCTTCTCTTATAAATTATGATGCTGTAGGTGGTTGTTGTCTGCAAGGGAGGAGAATGTGGAGGAGAGCACATGATGTTACTGCAAACCATCTAATTAATTCTATACAGCGCTTTACAGGTTTTATTTAATCATTCAGATCGGTCCTTGGAGCTTACAATCTATATTTTCCCTAGCACTAAGGGTTAATTTTGTCAGAAGCCAATTAACCTACCAGTATGTCTGTGATTATAACCCTCGGTAATTGCCTTTGCTTGTAACCAATCACAACTTTGCTTGTATTCTCTAGCATGCACCAGACAGATAAAAAGCTAACTGCTGATTGGTTGCTTTGATTCTATTGCAGATTTGCATCTTTTGAGCAATGCGGGAAATCGATGAACATTTTTGTACTTTCAGGGTTGAAGGACTACCAGTTGGTGACTTGGTCACGGGACCAGACGCTGCGCATGTGGAGGGTGGACGCCCAGCTGCAGAGAGTAAGATGTTGTTACCAGCGTCTTTATCTTTCCTAGTGTCCGGCAATAACCTCCTTGGCAGGAAACGGTTCTCATTATAGCGCCAGAGTATAATCGCAGTATAATTATACGCGCACTATAATCTGCTGGTTATTCACTGTACATGAAGATGTCAGCGGTCAATCCTGGATTATCCTGCAATATTTGCTTTATGAATGAATCGTTCACGGCTGGATTTCTCAAAGAGGGAAAGTGGAGGTGTTGCCCACGGCAACCAATCAGAGTCTAGCGATCATTTTCTATAATGTTCTAGATAAATGATTGCTAGAATCTGATTGGTTGCTATGGGCAACACCTCCACTTTTCCTTTTTTGAAAGTTTGACAAATCTACCCCATAGTATGAATTGGGAAGGGAATAGGGAACGGAGGGATTGTTGATCTACAGGAGAACCTCCTAGACGCCACAAAACTGTTCTTTTAAGTCTGTACCGCTACTTTCTCGCACCAGTTGCAATCTGGAAACCTGTTTACAGATGATACAGTGTGACTGTAACAGAGGTGTGAATTCATCTAAAGAAAAGATCTTTGTAAATTTGGGCTGAACAGATTCCGAGATCCAGATATCCAATGTGTCTAAAAATGCTGCCCCCAACCTTTAGAAGTTTGATGCACATCAGCCCTGGTTCTTCAGTGACTCTGTCTACAGTGTTTTTAGTGGCCTGGGAACTGGATGGTGTGACTGCAGCTGCGTGATCCCTATGCTTGCTCCCTATGCTCTCTTCCAGTTGTGCGCTAATGACATCATGGACCCAGTTGATGAGCTGATGGATGGAATGTCCTTGATGCCAGAACAAGAGAAGTCCCTGCAACCCCAGGAACAGATGTCTGTCCCGTCAGAAGAGGAGGGTAGGTGACATTATGGAGTCTGCTCCGATTCCAGGTGTTGTGAAACTACAATTCCCAGCATGCCCTGCCAGCTATCGGCTAGCTACTTGCAAAGCATACTGGGGCTTGTAGTTTCACCACACCTGGAGAGCCATAGCCAGTCCCTGCTATAGGGCATGAAGACATTGGAAAAATACATTGTGGTCGTTCATTAGTAAACTTGTTGATTTGTGTGTTAGTTGCATTTGCCGAAGAATCTCCGTCAACGCCGATAATGGTGGGAAATGCGGAGCTTCCCGGCCTCACACAGACACTACAGCAGGAGTTCTCCTTGATAAATGTACATATCCGCAACGTTAACGTGGAGGTGAGTGGTGAGCCGGCGTGTCGGTCGTTGTACAGTGAGCTTACACTCCGATGCTCAGTGTGATCTATGGCAGCAGATCATTTTCATTAGCAGCCCAGTGAGTTCTCCAGTGGTGACCAAATCAGTGTTTTCCCAATCGGCCCCTTTTGTGTCCGCTTTGGAACTGCAAGTCCCAGCAGGCTTTGCCAGGAACAACATCTGTAGAGCCTGATATATACAGGGCGAGCCCCAGCGCAGTTCTTCCTTGGCAGCAAGGGGGCGACACAGAGCAATCCTGCAATTGTCAGAAAACACAGCCGAGGTGCTGGGCGAGAGATAAGCATCTGTTCTATTTTACTAATATAGTTACATTGTTGCCCAAAACGCAAAACCCATGAGCGCCGCACCAATGTAGATCTGGCTATCAGAAAATTACTACAAACGTAGGGTGATAGCAGTATTTAAAACTGATGTTTGGCCGGTTTTTACATCACATGAATGCTCTGTGGGGCTTATTTAACAAGAGGGTGCAATGTGCGGAGGTCTGAGACACGTTGGGTGTCATCGCTGTCTGAGGACGCCTTATACGACTGGTAACTGCCTTCCTTCCCCGCAGATGGACGCCATGAACCGGTGCTGCACGGTGTCCGTACACAGCGGAAATCACTTGGTTCGGATGCTGGTCATGTTCCCAGTTCAGTATCCCAACAACGCAGCTCCCTCCTTCCAGTTCGTCAATCCCACATCCATCACCTCTGCCATGAAAATCAAGCTGCTAAAAGTAAGGAAGTGTCTGCACCTCAAACAATTGTAATCATTATTAAAGTGTGTCCGTGGCCTACATGTGATGGAGGCAGCAGTTTTGGGGGGGCTGAACCTCTGTTCGTAACAAAGCATTCTGTGAAGTCATTGGGGATCAGTGACCTCACCGAAGCATTTGTCATTTAGTGCCTAATGCTTCTATAACATTGCTGGATCTAGGTGAAGTTATATCCTACCCCCCCTTGTCAATATAGATTCATCCCACAAGCTCGTTGTCTGCACTGTGTGTACTTGCCGGATACACTGTAAAATCCTGTTTTTCCTTTTGTAAGGAACAATATTGTCTCTGTTTGCCATTAATGTTGCAGTAATCGTTCTGCAACTACTGATAAAAAAAAAAATCTTGCTTCATTAATAAAATTCTCATCAATCTCTCAGCATTGGGGAGTATTAATACAATTAGGTTGTTTGGCTGTTGGTTGCAGGAACATCTGTTACACTGGGTGGGAGTGGATTTTGGTCATTATATATTTGAGTTGCGAGGGTCTTTGCTGGACTTTGTAGTGTATTTTTAAACTTCTCTCTTCCAGATCTTGCGAGACACGTCTGTACAGAAAGTGAAGCGAAATCAGAGCTGTCTGGAGCCCTGCCTGCGTCAGCTGGTGTCGTGTTTGGAGAGCTTTGTGGTGAGAAGAGGGGGAGAGCGAATAGGAAGCTACTAACTCTGAATTTAGCGGCGGAGCTTCGCGGTTTAGACGTGGAGCTTCGCGGTTTAGACGTGGAGCTTCGCGGTTTAGACGTGGAGCTTCGCGGTTTAGACGTGGAGCTTCGCGGTTTAGACGTGGAGCTTCGCGGTTTAGACGTGGAGCTTCGCGGTTTAGACGTGGAGCTTCGCGGTTTAGACGTGGAGCTTCGCAGTTTAGATGTGGAGCTTCGCAGTTTAGAGTTTGGCCTGAAATGTCCTGCTTTTGTCAAACCTGAAATGTTAAGAGGAGTGAAATCAGGTGTACACCTTCAAAGGCCTATATTTTATTTATTTGTCTTTGCTGTATGTAAGAATGTGGGACTGCTTTGATGGTACATACCTCAGTACATACATACAACTCATACCACCTCCGCATTTTCTTGTCTTCCAGAACCAGGAGTCCAGTCCATCAGGCAATCCCTACACTCTACAAAACCCTGTCACCCCACCAATGCCAACATTCGCCCGGGTACCCAATGCCTATGGCTCTTATCAAGATGCCAACATCCCATTTCCTCGAACGTCTGGTGCCCGCTTCTGTGGTGCAGGTGAGTTCACTGTACTAGCCCTTTGTAACAGCATCAAGAGGAGGATAGTAGACATTATAGCCAAGAGAATGATACCAAACTGTCTCTCGTCTCTCCAGGTTACCTGGTTTATTTCACACGGCCAATGACCATGCACAGAGCCATATCCCCCACAGAACCCACTCCAAGGTCAGTCGCTGAACTAATCCTGAAACTCCCAACTAAATCTAGTTACCTATTCTGTTTCTTGTTTCACCACCCCTCCCGCCCCCGTTGTCTCCTCCCCCTCTAGAATGTGATCTTTCAGGATCCTCTCTACTTCTCCCATCTCCTATCCTCATCTCCTCGTCCTCTTCTAAGTGGTGTCTTCTATTGTTGTTTGCTCTCTTGTTTCAGTATAAATTTGTATTGTGTTGTGTTTGTGTATTGCTGACTGTACGTAATCTGTGGGGCCTGATATATAAAAGATGTTGACTAAGATTTTAGCTGCCTTGTTGCTTCCTTTGCTCCAAATTTTTTCTTTTCTTTTATTGAAGTATGAGTTATACTTCACTTCTTAGTAAAGTGTATGTGTCTTTTTTTCTTTTTGAAGATTGAACTCTATAGATAAGTTCCTGTTCTAGATACATTAAAAACATAATTTATAATTATATTGCCTATCTAATAATTAGGAGGCTCGAAAAATAAATTCTGGAATCCCAATTCGTGTCCCTACCCACATGTTGTGTACTTCTGCTATAGCGAACCCTCTCAGCTGATTAGTGTACTACTGCCACCTACTGTTTACAGCAGAGTGATCAATGACAAGCCAGTGAGGATGAGGGAAAGCTACAGAGACAATCGCAGAAGCTATATGTCGTTCGCTGAAATATTTCAGTAATGACACTGTAAAAAGTGACGCAGACAGGCCTACACTAATACAACGTACTATGTCCTTGTGAAAGCATTGATTAAATATAAATGATTGTGTCCCTTTAGTAAGAAATTGGAACAAAAATGTTGATTAAATATGCACAAACAATCTCATTGTCAGAGTTGACTCCAATGTCATCCATCTTTGTAAGACTCAGATGCAGTTGTCGAAATGCTTACAAATAGGGAATATGTATGTGTGTGTATATATGTGTGTGTGTGTGTGTGTGTATATATACCTGCACCTCATTGAATGAAATATGCAATTTTAAACTGCTGCACAAAAAAACTTTATTTTAAAGCGTCTGCATGAAGATACATTTAAGGTTAACCAAGATATGACAGTGTATGAGAGATGCCTTTCATCATCTTTATCAACTTGATCATGAAAAATTGTGACTTTGTAGCTTAATAAAGAAAAAAAATGTGTTTTTTTTAAAAAAAAATAAAAAAAAAATATATATATATATATATATATATATATATATATATATATATATATATATATAATAAAACTACAAGTGCACCTGGGATCTGTAGTGCACCAGGACCCTCCCCTCCCCTCCCACAAATCACTCTTTTACCCGTTTAGGATTCACTGACATCCAGAGGGGATCCTCACTTTTCTTCCAACTTTCAATTTTGAAAAGATTTGTAAAAATAACCAATGAGAACTTACAACACAAATGACAGAGTGCGCCCTGTCCACTTCCAGTCAATTAGAGTGTGGGAAACCGCTCCGTATTGGTTAGTAGTGACGAGACCCCGTGCATCACTTGCCCTGATATTAATATATAGCACCATCAATGCTGCCCCTCCGTAGAGTCAATGGAGGGCGATTCCGGAGATTTAAATTGAACGCAATCGCTGCTCTGTCAGCAATAAGCACCAATAAATGGTAAAAGAGGCTGAAATGGGCTCTGAGGACAAAGTGCACTTATGACGCCAACAACGCCCAATTCAAAACTAATTTTCTGCCTTACTACATGGCCTCAGTTATTGTGGAACTACAGGTCCCAGCATTCATTTGACAGCCAGTTCTCACAGCAGCATCTCTTTGCATTATAACAACCTTTCAAAAGGTTACGACAGTTTATGGATTTATGTAAGGTTGCATTTTGTCAATAATTAGTGTTTCGTTGGTAAATAAGTTATTCTACACTTATACAATCTTTATGCTGTATGGTTGTCAATGTCCAAAGGTGAATTGGTTCTGTAAACTCAACGATAAGAAATTATTGATGACCTCTTAGTCAGAAAACGTTTATCCTGCACATTAAATCGGCAATTCCCTATGTCTGCTTTATAACTGTTATTTGAAACGAGTACAGGGTAATTCTTGTAACTGCAATGTTTTGGACTATTGCTGCAGGTTCTATGCTAATTGTAATTTGTAATTGTTGGCCAAGTCTACAGGGAAAGAGTGTTAACAGAGCTAGGAAGCATAGCTACATCTACTACATTGTGACTGTATGTGCCAGCATTGGTACTATATGTGAGCTGTATAACAGGCAGGAGCGAGTCATGCCTTCACTGCCTATCCATGGTTAACGGTTTCCCCTCCCCATGCACCCAAGGGAAGCCACTCTGAGATCCTGTAAGGCAGCGGTTGCTGTTTAGTTACCATGAAATCTTTAGCTGTAGGCTACGGCAATTTATTTTGAAAAATAGTTTTTGCTTTTAGTATCAAGTCCAAATATTCAGTATAGTTTAGGTCATCCTGGGCTACTGTGACATAAGCACCTTCGTCATATTTTCATACGTGGGGGCTCCTAGGGGTCCTATTTGCATTCTCTGAAAACCCACCTCTTCAGACAAGCTTATAATATTCCTCTACCACCCTCTTAGTCTCCCTCGGTTACCCTATTACCTCCCTCTACACAGCTAACACAAGACAACAACCCTCTAACCAGCATAGTTGTGAGACTGAGCACACAGCCCACTAAATACTTTGTAACCTTTGCATTCTAGCTGAACAAATATTCGATATGATGTAGTACTTACCCTTATGTATCAAACCATTGTCCCATAGATTGTAAGTTTGTGAGCATGGCCCTCGTACCTCTATGTCTATATGTATTACCCAGTACTGTTTTATTACTGTTTGTTTTGTAAAGCGCTACGGAATCTGCTGGCGCTATATAATGTTGATGATGATTTGTTACATGTGAGGGTAAAATTAAACAGGAGACATGTCCAAGATTTGGCATTCTCTTAAAGTGCCCAGACGTTTATAGGTCTGGTGTGGCTAGCCTTATATTTTCACACAAACTAAGATCACCTTCTGGGTGGAGGAAGCACAAGCTTAGGCAATGCTGGGACTGAGAGATGCAGCTTGAATGTCAATATATAGACATTATGTGATATGCGTCCTCTATATACATGAGTGTCTTACTAACGAGGTGCTAATTCTGTTTCAGATCTCTGTCCGCCCTCTCTGCCTATCACAGCGGGATGCTTGCACCCATGAAAATTCGCACAGAGGCTCAAGGGAACCTGCGGTTGTACAGCGGGAGTCCGACGCGTAGCGAGAAGGAACAAGTGTCCATCAGCTCTTTTTATTACAAGGAGAGGGTATGTGGCTGGTCTTATCCGGGTAGCATTTTTACTGCTGACCAAAGTACTTTAAGATGGAGCTAAAACTTAAATGAACCACTTGTGCAGCAGAAGTGTGGAGTAAAGTCATCTATTCCTTGTAATGAATGATCATCTCTATCTCCCAACCAATGCGTGGCTTCCACAGCAGCATGCGCTGTGTCTGTGTGCGTTATATGACCGCCTGCGGACCGCACCAAGCTCCCCTCACCCAGCTCCCCTCACCCCCCTCTCATCAGCCGAGCTCTGGAGTGTCATTGTGAAGCATTGATCCTGCTGGGAGTTTGATGACCAGGGTTACTAAGCTGATGTTTCCATTGCGATTGATCACATGCGTCAAAAATTAGTAGCCGGCTGCCGTTACATGGATGTTTTGGCACTTTGTACGAGTTCTGCACCAAAACGGCAGGGAAAAGATTCAGTAAAGCTTCCATGGTCAATCAGACAATTTTTAGCTATTTTCTTGCTGATCTTTTTTTTTTGTTTTTCCCCTTCTCTCTTCTCCCCCCTCACTTTCCTTCTCTTCTGATGCGCAGACGTCCCCCCTGTCTGCTCGCCGGCGCTGGTCCATCCAAGTGATTAACGACTTCCCGGTACTGTGCCCTCTGCTAAGTAACCTTCCTGCTCACCTTTGTGGCTTGTCGGGGACCCCAAGAATTAAAACCCTCAGACTCTGTTACCCCTCTGAGTGCAGCAACTCTGCGGATTGCCTGCTGTACCGTATAGGGTGAAGCAGGTCCTTGCTTATATGTAACATGAATTCATTAGTTTGAGCGGTAAATCCTTTACAGCTCCGAACGTTCCAGGAGCAGAAGGAGAAGCGATTCTTTAACTCCTGGCCTCTCAGTGGCGGGTGGAACGAGCTGCCTTGTAGATGGGATGTCTGCATCCAGTACACACATGTACTGCAGTTTGCAGCAGATATTGGCGGTCTGCCGTGTCCTCAGAGTGTGGTGTAGAGATCAGATTTGTTTTTGTTCTTGGGGTCTTTGTGTAATAAGACACCGTAGTGTTTCCCTTACCATCCGTTAATATATCGGGAATGTCACAGTCTTGTGGTGCTTGCAATAAGAGCTTACGCTTCCTTCTGTCCTCTGTAACCCTCAAATATCCATCCTACTCTCTGCTGCTTTTCCTGAGCCCCCCTGTGCTAAGATGCCCCTTCTCTCCTACTCTGCCCCTTCTCTCCTACTCTGCCCCCTGGCTCCAATTTTGTCGCTGTCTTTCTCTCTCCCCTCGTTCTTGGTGCTGCTTCTATCTTGTCCCGCTCTTATTTTTCTATTCTCCACTCTCTGTGCGTGTAAAGTGTCTGACTGGCTCTACCATACCATCGGCACCATCACCGGGTGACGACATGCGGGTTTTGCCAAATGGCGGGGTTCATTTATTATGTTTATCACTGAGAGTGTATTTCTTAATTAGTCACGGTGCATGCCATCCCGGAGCTAATGATGTCATGATAGTTCGGGTGCTGTAAAATGTGTCACCCATGTGTGCTGTGGGTATTTGGGAGTGTTTAAAATTCTAAAATAAATCTTGTTTCTTTGTATCTACAAGAGGTAAGTGCCGATACTTTGGCTACTCTGTTTGTGCAATGGGATTTTTAATTTAAATAAATAAATAACTGCAGTTCATCTTGTAATATTTTTTACTAACATTATATAGCACCATAATAGGGCCAAGGTGCAATTTGCCCAGACACGTAGTGGCCACATTAAAAGACCTGGCCATTCTGCTACTTGGTTTGAGCGGATAGAAGACGTCTGACCTGATTTGGACGTGTTAGCGGGGTAGCATTGGGACACCCAAGTGGAGATGGCAGAGAAGACGGTCCAACACGAGAGGAAAGTTTGGAAGGGAGAGGTAGATTTGGGTGGCATCAGCAGAAAGGTGATATTGGAGGCCAAAAGAGCCATTTAAATCACCAAGAGAAGAGCTTTTGATAGACCTCAGTAGACAGTGGAAGGTTCGTAGACAATGGAAGGTTCGTAGCCAAAGTGATATATTGTCACTAGGACAATATATAAGGAGAGCACTCTACTTTAGTAAGCACTAGGAGCTTGCTTGTGTCGATAGACACCGGGCTGTAACTGTTGCACAAGAAGAGTTTTTTGTGGGTCACAGAAAATCCACGCGTGTAAACATAGAGGAAGTCTTCATAGAAGCCCCTGGGTGAAATTGCCCTTACTAAATTATACTATAAACACAAGTATTTAGACCTACATTTTTGTTGATCTCCAAATTTCAACAGCTCCCCAGATGGTAGGTATCATGTATTGTCAAACAAAGAGAAAAGAAAACAGCCGCTGGTGCATTATCCTTAAAACACGGTTTTATTCCTAAAATCAAACAATACACTACATGTAACACTTAGAAATTAAGTTCCCATTCTCGAGTAAGATCTAGGGGGTAAATGTACAAAGCTGCGAGTCTCTGGCGGGATTGAAAATTGGAGATGTTACCTATAGCAACCAATCAGATTCTAGTTATTTATTTAGTACATTCTACAAAATGATCACTAGAATCTGATTGGTTGCTATAGGCAACATCTCCGATTTTCAAGCCCGCTGGAAACTCTCAGCTTGATACATTTACCCCCTGGTCTCCTACCAGATCCGAGATGTAACAGAGCACAAAGGCGGATTGTAGACAGTTTTTAGCATCTGTAATTTGATTAATAATAAATATTGATTTATGTTAATAAGCTGCTAGCAATATCTAGGTTTATGATAAGGATGCATTGCTGCTATGCACATTGCATTTCCTGTTCTATAGAATGCATATTATATGTTTATGAAGTGATAAACTAGGTAGCTAAAGACAATATATAATATAAGGATCATGTACTCCTTCAATGCATAAAATCTGTTTCAGGAGATCCAAGCGGTGAATACATTTACTTGCCTGTATCTGAAATAAGACTTCATTTTAAAAGCCATTATTAATCAGTTATTACCCTTGAGCAGATTAAATAATAAAAGTAATTTAGACTCTATGGTCGATAATATTAACCATTTGCAGCCAGATATTTTCATTGACACAGTGCCCTGCTTTTTATTTTATCACTTTCCTCCATATTTAATGAGGTCCAAGCCGGACCGTGCCCACATTCCTGGTGGTGTATTAAGGCTCGGAAGATAACTACGTAACGAAGAAACCTGTAGCATTTCCTGATCAATTTCCTGATGGAATTGGTAATTTCCTTATCAAACCATTGCCGTTCAACGGAGCCAGCCCGGATCATAAGCCATGATGCCATCACGCCGCTACACTCGAGCGACCGCATCAGAGGCCAGATCGGCCACACACGTGCGTGCCAATGTTGGATGAGATTCTGTCGTTCGGCGTTCTGGCCGAGCTGCCAAATCTCTTCCAGCGTCACTGGCGGCTGTTAATACGGTTGGAAGATGACCACACCCACGTAGGCCGATGGTTCGATTAATTTTGACCAGGTTACTGTCGGCCAACTTTTACTCTTACCATAATATATTTATAATGTATGTATGTGCGTGTCTATATATAATGTAGAGTTATGTGTACACCGAGTTTGTGCAGTAGGGTCTACGGCTGTGTGTTTGGGAGGAAGGCTCCCTCAAGCACAATGTTGCAGATGCTTAATTTGTTTTGCTGTGTCGACAGTGTTATATGTCCACCAGCTTGCAAGACGTATTACTCCCATTTTTATGTTCTTAGCCCGTCCTCCACCAATTCCATGATGACTCCCCACCTGCGCAGGTTTATAAATGTTCCCCTCTGGCAGAATTCACTCATGTAATGACCCCACCAACTTCTGTGTCTCCCCCAGAAATCTCGTAGATGGAAATCCAAAAGGGAGAGCAGTGACTCCAGCTCTCGACCAATCAAAGCAGCTGGGAAGGTGATAATTCAGGATATCTCGTGTCTGCTGACCGTGCATAAGGCCCTGGGAGAGATGTACATGTGCGTATTCTCATTTCGGCGTGAGCGCGGCTCGCTCTGTGTACACACGGTGTAGCAAAGCGTTATTAATGAAGTCATAGACACATCTGTTACTCTTGTTAGTGTTTGGTTCTTACACGGTTTTTTCCTCTGCTCAGACTGAACTGTGGAGATCTCCAGGAGATGTGTCAGAAGAACGCGGCCTCCGCTTTGAGTGTGGGACGCAGGGACCTGGTGCAGGTGAGTGTCCGCGTCCATCGTAATTCCTGTCCCTGTGGCGCAGCGGCATCTGGTTCTCTGCTTTTGTATTATTGTAATATGGACATTCATTATCCTGCGAGGTTGTAAATGGACGACTCCAGGAGCAGTTGTAAGCAATTGGTCCCATTGACGGTTTTTAACAGGACAATGACACAATTGTTCAAGGATGTGCCAGCATTTTCATGCCAGGTCTCCAAATGTTCTCCTCTCCTCTCTTGGCACGGATACTTCGCCAGTTTCCACGTGGTAATTTTGTACTCCGTCACTTACTGTCGCCCGCTCCCCATGTCATGGCTTCTTGGGGATTAGGGTTAGGCTGTGGTAGGTGTTACAGTTAAGATGTGACTTTGGATCGCGTTAGGATGCCTGATATAGATTGGTTTCAAGCTGGGTGGTAGGTTCAGAGAGAGAGCAATTGCTTGTTCAGTAATTTCTCACCTGCTGACTAGGGAGCAATCGCAGGAGAGCAATTGTCCTAACACTCTGAACGAGCAATCTTAATAACAACATATCTTCTCTCAGGTCTGGGCTCTGGCTGCTGCTGCTAATGACATCTGTCTGACACCCAAGTCTGACCCTGACATGGAGATCCCCTGGGCACGGCACCCGTTTGGCCGCCAGCTGCTGGAATCGCTGTATGTTTCCTCTGTAATCCATTTCTTACAAACTACCTGTATATATTGTGATCTTACTCTTTGTTGTGGTTCAGTACATCTCGTGTTGCAGCAATCACTTCAATTTGTACATTTAATCCCGCTCGTTACGCCACAAATGGTCTCCTCTCTGTCTTCAGACTGGCTCATTACTGCCACTTACACGATGTTCAGACCCTGGCCATGCTGTGCAGTGTGTTCGATGCCAGTCTTCATCCACAAGCCAACGGCATCTCCTCCTGCCACCCTTTCCCTTCACGCTCTACACACAGCCGCTATGTAAGACTTTTATTTAACCCTCTCAGTCCTATTTACCAGTAAAGATGGCGGTACTGATTGTGTACGGTCTCTTTACAGCCCAGCTTCACTTCCTCTGGTTCTGGATCCAGTATGTCCGATCCTGGCTTCTGTAACAGTGGTTGGAACATCGGTAAGAGTCTTCTTATATGCCACATATATAACGCACACCGTATGGTTCTGCAAAGCAAGGCTGGCACGCTGTCAGTCACTCACTGTCTGCGCTGTTAGATAAGCACCCACTAGGCAAAGGAGTGAAAAAGAGCATCTATGTATAAACAAATGTCAAATAATTACTTTAAATGTCCCGTACACTAAAGCATCAGAGATATTTTCTATCATATTAAGAAAATAATGCCGTCAGTAAGCAGTAAGCAGTGTGCAATTACATTGATAACAAAATGAAATGCCGGCTGTGAATAGAGACTGTGAAGTTGGCCATTTTGTGGGAACCCCCTTTTTGTTCACTAGGAACCAGTGACAGGCTGTATTCATCCCACAAAATGACTGCCTCCACTTTGTTTAGTGGCTTTTATAGCTCCAACAAAATGGCTGCCCCCTTGTACACTTCAACAGCTCCAACAAAATGGCTGCCGCCACTTTGTTTAGTGGCTTGTATAGCTCCAACAAAATGGCTGCCCCCTTGTACACTTCAACAGCTCCAACAAAATGGCTGCCGCCACTTTGCGTAGTGATTGGTAAATTTTAACAGCTCTTCCCCTAGACAACATTGCATTTGTGTCACCTAATGCAAACCACATTCTAGCACCATATCACTGACTTAGGCCTGTTGGTATGACAGAAAAATCGGCGTTTTTCCAAGCGTGTTGTCTAGCCTGTACAGTGCCAGATCCCATCTCTGTTGTCTTCTCACAGGGAGTCAAGACATGGACCACGGAGTTCCCTGGGGAGATGCTTCTCCTGATGAATACCGATACAGTAATATCAATTACGTGGATCCTCGGGAGCGTGAGAGAGAGCAGCATGACAAGAATAAAAGGTAACTGTCAGCTGAGAGAGCAGAGGGCAGGGGTTGGAGAGCTGAATGGTACTGAGGTATCACTGCCTGAGCCGTGGGTCAGAGGTCAAATGTCACACAAGACCGAAATCAGCGCATGCTACCATGGGGCACAAAGCCTTGTACCTTTGTTTCTTCATAAGCAGACATTGCATAGAATACAAGTGGCAACAGCTGCTGTGAGTCAGTGAGTGATTCATATATTAGTGTTTTATTATCAAAAGCAGCAGAATGGGGTATTAACAGGGTCAGGGGATTCACTGCTGTAAATACTGTGGCCACGGCTTGCTGCCTTTTCAGAAGGAGACTGTATAAATCAACCACATAGTGCATTTCTACACAGCAAGTGTGGCAAGCTGTCAGTCACTCAGTGTCTATTCTGTTAGAGAAGCCCCTCCCTCCTAGCATGGCAACAGAAGAGTTAGAGAGCATGGTTGGTATATTTAGTTAAGTATAATCACTTATTTCAGGTATATTATTCGGTTCAGTAACCTCTGTTTTGCCTGCTCACTTGTTATCCATCATTTTACAGTCACAATTCTGGTCTTTCTACAGGATTTTGGACCCAGTGAACGTTCAGCAGTTTGATGACTTTAAGAAGTGTTATGGGGAGATTTTGTATCGCTGGGGACTGCAAGAAAAACGAGCTGAGGTCCTCAAATTTGTCTCCTGTCCCCCTGAGCCTCATCGAGGGATCGGTGAGTAATATTTCCGCAGTAAGGGGAGTTTGTGTTGCCTATAATTGGAGAGGATCTCCATCTTCTGACGTGTGATAATTACAGGGAGTTATAGACGTGGATAGTCTATATACCTGAATAACTTGTGGCCAAAGTCACAGAGTCTTAGTTTTGTCTTAGAATTTTGTCTTTACAAATTACAGTTTAGAGCCACAAACACTGAGAACACGTTAACTGTTGGTAATTCCAAATGGACACGTTTTGACTGTCATTTTTTTATACCACTATTCAAAAGGCCAATTAGACTTGAATCTGGTTTTCACTGTAAACCTCTCCAGTTCCCTGTAACGGCCCAACAAATGTCTCTAGATATATTGGTTAGAGAGTAATGCTAGACAAATCACATTTGGAATATCTTGTGATTAGATTAGTCCATGTCCCTCTTTTCTTCCATCAGAATTTGGGGTCTACTGCAGCCACTGCCGCAGCGAGGTTCGAGGAACGCAGTGCGCTATCTGTAAGGGGTTCACCTTCCAGTGTGCCATCTGCCACGTAGCTGTCCGGGGCTCCTCCAACTTCTGCTTGAGCTGCGGGCACGGCGGGCACACGGCGCACATGCTGGAATGGTTCAGCATGCAAGAGGTCTGTCCTACCGGCTGCGGCTGCCACTGCCTCCTGGAGAGTACCTTCTGATCATCCGAGGACCCACCTCCGGCTACCACTGCCTCCTGGAGAGTACCTTCTGATCATCCGAGGACCCACCTCCAGCTGCCACTGCTTGCTGGAGAGTACCTTCTGATCATCCGAGGACCCACCTCTGGCTACCATTGCCTCCTGGAGAGTACCTTCTGATCATCCGAGGACCCACCTCCAGCTGCCACTGCCTGCTGGAGAGTACCTTCTGATCATCCGAGGACCCACCTCCGGCTGCGGCTGCCTCCTGGAGAGTAGCTTCTGATCATCCGAGGACCCACCTCCGGCTGCTTTATACAGGATGCACGTCAGTATTTGTGGACCCTCCGTGCGGATTCGGATTGACCCATATAACAGGTTGGGGGGGGGGGGACCACCTATAAACTGCTGAGAGCAGGACTACTTATCAGAACGGCGGTGTTTGCCTCAGACTGTTCTTATGGGGGCTGCTATTCCATGAGTACTGCGAAGATTCATATATATACAACGTAAGAGTACAGGGCACGTACCTTGGAAGTTCGGAATTGATATTAGATATTCATCTACACGTTCAATGAAACACAGCCCATTTAGAACAATGGTTTTAGGAGTATTCAAGAATTGCCTTCTCTGCTACGTAATGCACAGCTCTGCTTATTACCTAGCCCACTCTTCTGTCTGCTTTTGTAACCTGACGCCTTTTATCGCTCTGGATGTGGGAGGGGCTGGAATTTCGCCACTTTAGAAACCGCCATCATTATAAAGAGAAAACACTTACTACTTATGCGTGTGGACGTTCCTGTACTTACCAAGAAATACCTTTGAGGGAGAGTTTGGCTGTGAGTGGGGACTAAATGCCCCCAGTTTTGATGCTTTTGTCCTGTTTGCTTTTACTATAAGCTTCGCTGGATTTACACTCTATGCAGCCTCTCGGCATATGTTTGAATGTTTATATCAAATACCTAACACTATAAATGTGTTGTTTTAAGGTGTTCCTGTCAACCACAAACACAGTGGAGCCACCAAAATGCAGCCATCAGTTGTCTAGGAACTAGTGATGTCACTAGCACCGAGCGATTTGATTGGCTGCATTCACACAGATGTTGGATACAGCCCACAAAATGGCCACCTTCACGTAGGCGACAAACACACTTTAATACCTACCTCATTCCCTTGTTCAACTCCTTGGTAGTCTGAAACTTGACAATAAACATTCTGAAATTTCTGGATATACGTTGAGGTTGGAGCTGTTCCTCACAATAATGCTGCTGGAGTGTTTCAGTCACACCTAAAAAAAAAAAATTACGATTAAACAACGTGTTCCTGGTACAAGTGTTTCTGTGACAACAGCGAATGTCGGGTGTGGAAATGAGAGATCGTCTGAGCATAAAGTTCGGAGCGTTCAGCTACGCTGACGGACGTTTGAAATCAGATGCAAGAAAGCTGCATAATCCAGTTGACCAATCGGAGACTTGCTTTCATTTCCTAAACTGTACTACAAGAATGGCAGAATTTGGTTGGTTGCTATGGGTGACGGCCACTTTTTGTTCCATTTCAGACATGGTTCCAGTGCGTTCCGCCATTGTATTAAACATTGCCGTGTTATAGAGGCCTAATGGCATGAAGGTGAAAATGTTACAGAAATGATTTATTTAAAATGTTTAAATGTGAAAAATAAAAAAATGAAGTCATACAGTTCTGTCTAATTATTTTGATTCCTTCAACATGAAACAAATCATCTGTGGGAAAATCGCAATTAGAACAATTATTTTATAAGGTGGGCAGAATATATTCTGTAAAATTTATATATATATATATATATATATATATATATATATATATATATATATATATATATATATATATACACACCAAATGTGTCAAATTTATTATATATATATATATATATATATATATATATATATATATATATATATATATATATATATATATATATATATATATATATATATATATATATATATATATATATAATAAATTTGACACATTTGGTGTCTTGTGTAGAGTACATTTGGACTCTCAGGGAAGTTTTGTTGAGATGATGAAATATCTTGGTAATTTAGATGGCATTTCTCCCAGTAGTATCTGTGTTTAGTGGGACGTTCTGCTTGTTTTATGGCAATATCAGTGGTGAAGGTAGGGGTGTATATTTGGTATTTCATACCGTCGCTTCTCTTACTGCCATCATTGTAAAACTATCACATTCCAGCCACTTACATTCCCATTATATTTTTCGTACTGCCCCCTGGGCGAATTATTAACATAAGGGGTAGATTTACTAAAACCTCGAAATAGGAAAAGTGGAGATGTTGCCTATAGCAACCAATCAGATTCTAGCTATCATTTATCTAGTTCATTCGCCAAAATAACAGCTAGAATTTGATTGGTTGCTAAGGGGCTTTTTAGAAGTTTTAGTAAATCTACTCCTATATGTTATTTGACGGGCTGAATTTTGTATGAAGTGTAAATTTCGGTGACTGGGGGTTACAATTTGTGGGCCAAACTACTATCCATGAGCTTTGTGGCCTACTTTATGCATAAGGAGCTTTGATACGAGTGAAGTGAGATGGATGGGCGGCCATTTTGTGGTCTGAACTCATGCAGCTTATCAATTCATTGTGAAATAAATAATATTGCTGAGGCGTGAGGTACAAGTTGCCATTTTTGTGGTGAGAATGAAGCCTATGGATTCCCTCGGCACTGGCGACATCACAGACGCACGAGGCGGGGGTTTGCTTCAGTGGTGTTCCTAGCAAATGCATTTTCATTTGCACACAAAATGGCTGTCCTGGCTTCATAGCCCATTAATCCATTGTCCCTATTGAGTTCATAGGCAGCGTTGTCATAACGTCCAGGTCCAGCCAACAAAATGGCTGCTCCCGCGCTTTTAATAATATACTTAAAATGTGGCCCTGTGTGATTGGGACAGTTCCGGTAACCTCGGCACTGCTGCGTGGCACCAGATAAGGTAACTTCGGAGAAGGAGGGGGTGTATGTTACACGTTCCCGGACACCTACGTGCAACACTTTTGTCAGGAGTAATATCAGTAGTCGGAGCCAGATCTCATTACTTCCTCCTGACACACGCCGCTGCCCCACAATTGTGTTATCTGTGTATGTGTTTATTGGTTGCCGTGTCATTTTCTCCGCACGCACCGTGACCACTGATCAGATTGAACACCTCTTCCCAGCACCAGAAAGTGTTGTCTTATTTAGATACTGGGGAGAGGAATATTCCATGCGATCCTGTCCTCATCTTATCTATTCCAGATAAGGTGGATGTGAACGAACTCAACCTCATGATGCACTAATCACTATGCGAATCCTCCTTACTGCTGAGAATCTGTAAAATGGAAGGAAGCTAGAACTATTTTTTTATGTACCGGTTTCTTTAAAAAGATCATTTAAATGATCATAATTACAAAAAAATACTCATTTAAAAATGTCAGTGTATATTCTGCATTTTCTACTTTTTAAAGTATTTTAAAATTATTTTTTACTGCTTACAAACAAAGCAGTAATCTGAAAATATATGTATAAATTTAAAATATAGTCTTATTTTTCCATCTTTGATCCATTGCGTTCACACATTTATTTATTTTTTATAGCTGCTAAGTTGTAACTTTTTCTAGGTACTTATAATAGGTGCCACATTCTAGTACATTCTTTACAATACAGACAGCATTCTAAGGACTAATTTACAATACACGGAGCATTCTAATGACCGCCCCCATCCATCATGGTCTTTACTATACAGATTCCAGACTTGTACTGGATTTACTATATACATCTCAGATTTCTGTTGGCTCTTATGATAACACCCTCCAACCAGTATTCTGTATTAGTAATGAAATGCAGATCCCATTTCTATGGTGGTTGCCCCAAGTTAATTACTTTATCCCTCCCGCGGTTCCATCCATGCTGTCTATTGGTCCACTGGAAAGAAAGATTAACCGCTTCCTGCATTCTGATTGGTAGATGGTTGGAACTATCCACTGATCAGTGTGTGGAGACCTCCGACCACTCTGATTGGTGGATGGTCATCGCCAGCCCTTCTGCCCAGCCTCTGCGTACCTAGTTCTAGGTCCAGGACCAACCACCCATAATGTCTGTAAACAGCAGAGCCCAGGGTGTCGGGCATCTCTTGTCCCAGATTAGTAGTTGCATTAAATTCAGGTTTTGTTGCTGACTACACTGTTACTAGCTCCTGTAAGTAATTAATAATGGCGTCTATCTGTATATCTGTCACTGGTAATATTACGTGATTTCATTAGTGGTGGTTCTTCCAGCTCGATTTATATTTAATAAATGTGATAAAACAATTACACTGTACTCTACATAAAAAGAGGATAGATACAGATTGCGGCATCATTAAATGGGGCTGATTCACTTAGCCACAAGGTTCATTCGTTTCGTTATAAAAACAGCAGTTATGATAACATTGCTCATCTTTGTTTGCACCCCTATAAGGTGCGAGCAAAACATAAGCAAAGATCATTTCCTAAACATAGCGAATGCTACTCCTACAGAACCTCGCGGCTAAGTGAATCGGACCATAGGATATCTCTGCTTTTGGTCTCTTATGATGATATAAAGAAGAATGGATTCAAATAAAAAGTATTTAAAGCTAACCCTGCAAACCCAACATTTACTGTGTGTATCTCCATGGACATTAGACAAGTTCTGCCATCTAGACATGGCTTAGTCTTCATGGACCACTGCATTTATATATTGTAATAAAGGATACAATATTCACTCTCTAGAAAGTATATAAAATATCTTTATTGAAACACCGTTCACATTACAACCTCAGAATTTTATTTTTCTTTACTCGTCATCATCGTTTATAAGGTGACACAAAGCTCCACCGAGCTGGAGAGTCAGATTATACATATTGCACATAAAAATAGAGTACATACAGACATGAGACGTAGGGTAGAGAGCCCATTGCTCGTGAGCAGTCTAGAGGGACTCTGAGCGGACCAGGGACT
The DNA here is from genome assembly GCF_038048845.1 of Mixophyes fleayi. Lineage (NCBI taxonomy): Eukaryota > Metazoa > Chordata > Amphibia > Anura > Limnodynastidae > Mixophyes > Mixophyes fleayi. The sequence goes on from NC_134411.1 coordinate 99,669,499, forward strand.
GGAATTGGTAAAACATGCAGAGGGAGTAGTATGAGGCGAGGGCAGGATAGGCTGTAGTGAAAATGTGGGTTTTAAGAGAGATTAAAGGTTGGAGGAGAGAAGTCTTGGAGGTAATTATGAGAGCGGAGTAGATCGTGGTAGATCGAAGAGGGCCAGAGGGGGAGTTTTGTTGTGAGGAGGTCAGCGATGTATGAAGAAGAGGCGTTGGCGAGTCTGGGAGGTAGTTATCAGAGTGGAGGAGAGTCATAGGTTTGGTAGATCTGAGAGGGGGAATATTTCATGTGGAGATCAGTGTTGTATGAGGAAGAGGAGTGGTTGAGAGTGAATAACTTGGATTGAATTCTGGAGCGAATGGAAAGACGATGTCAGGATTTGCAGAGTGTTGAAGCGTCAGGAGATGACATCTGTCTCTCCGCGGCGTTTAGGATGGATTGTAGAAGGAAAGATGGGTGAGCGGAAGGCTAGATAGCAGAAGGTTGCAGCAGTCAAAGTGGGAGATAATGAAAAGAATGTAGGAAGATGGCAGATGGATGCCATTTAGACACATTCGCAGTGATGTCTCTAGTGATTGGCTGGTAATCTCTGCTGTCTGCCATATTTGCTGGGATGTAAAACGTGTCGTCCACCGTTGTGTATGTGGTGGCGTTGTTACCTCTGTTTTAGTTCACTTTATATTTTAAAATATCGTCGGTGATGTCTCCCCTCTTACCAGAGCCAGCGGTGACGACGGTTCCGTTGGTGGTAACGCCGGACACTCCTGTCACTATTGAATCTATATTTCTTCACTGGAGAATGGAGGGCATTTTTTTATAGATTTGATCATGGCGTAAAGATTATTGCAGCTGGCATGGAAGACCACTTTTCTGCGCATTGCACTGGTATAGGACGGTGCCCAGTCCATGGCATATTGTCAGGATGAAGAATCTTGTGCACCATCAGGTCTCAGCCTGCTTGTTCATTGTGATCCTGGGCACAGATAGACAACAGCTTCCCAAGATCTTGGAATGGCAGGAACGAGACACACCACGGACAGCGGTCTTGCTGGAATACAATAAACAGTATGTCAGGATGGTGGCATACTAGCGAGGAGGGTCGACCAGTGTCGTCCCTATGAGATAATAGTGAAGGATAGGCCTAGGTGGATATTCTACCCAAGACTTCTCCCGAGCTGCCCCCCTTCACTGGAATGACCTCCCTCGTTCCATCCGTCTCGCTCCCAAGCTGTGCTCCTTCAAACGAGCACTTAAAACTCACCTGTTCCTTAAAGCCTACCAACCATCCACCTAACCCCTCACCTACTCTGCTCGCTCTTCCCTCTCTCCCCTGGTATCACCGCTCCCTCTTGTGTCTGTTTCGTCCACCCTCCCTTAGGATGTAAGCTCGTTTGAGCAGGGCCCCTCTTCCCCCGTGTCTCCCCACCTGTTCTTCTGCTCCGTCCTTACTCCATTTGTCTGTCCTGGAGTTTCTGAAGCACTGGTACTTTGTGTTTACTGTTCTGTACTGTTTAACCCTGTATGGTTTACTGTTTGTACTATGTACGGCGCTGCGGACACCTTGTGGCGCCTAACAAATAAATGATAATAATAATAATAATATTGTAAAGCACGTAGACCCCACCAAAGCACATATGTCCTGGGTATAGTCAACCTTTGTCAACCTCCAACCTTTCATGTTTGTTACAATTTGCACCATCCTCTGAGATCATTGGAGATATGATTGCATTTAGAGGATATCTCCTCCACCCAGGACTTATAATTTAGTTTTAGCTAGAGGTCCAGATGTTACGATCACACAACATCGCAGATGTGGGGTCCGGCATGGCCCCGTTTGGCTGCCGCAGCCAACCATGCAATCTTTGCTCCTGCAGGCAGAGTGATCAACGGCACACTGCCCCGACCAGGTGTCAGGAGAGCATCGTTGGACCACGGTGCACCATGCAGCCCCCAAAGTGTTTCAGGCTGCCCGTCCCTGATGTAGAACATGGAAAGTCCACCTAAAACTTGACCTTCAGCTCTTTAATTTACACAACAGCCAAAACTCGGTTTCCAGCTGTTTAGCCAGTCCCTGGGCCCCTGACCGGTTCTGATGCTGGCATATTTGCCTGATCCCCAGGAATACTATTAAGCGAGTACATCTAAGCACGCCTTGTGCAGGACTCTCTGTCTGGATTTTAGAGCGCTACTTTCTGACATGTATACAGTTACTATGTGACTTTTTGAATATTGAAAGACTCCTATCCAATTAATATTAAAGCCACTATTGCTTCTTTTTATCTCTCCATAATGCGAAGGCTAAACTCTAAGTAGGCTGTGACACCTTTATAGAATCTTGGATAATGTCTGCAATAAGGATATTAGTATACATTAATCTCATGTACATTAGACAGATACAGAGGGAAAATATAAACTAAACCTAATGAGTTGCTGTGGGATACCCCACATTTATGCATAAATTATTGTTTTATCAAATAGGATGCACAGCCGCCCGTCAACCTTTGACCTCTGCTCACAATGACCTTCTGCCAGGTCATGGTCTTATACTGACCGTTGTCTGCTTTATAAGAACCGTATAACACTCAGGGCAGGTAAAATGTGCAGATTGAAGGGAAAACAGATGTATTTGGAGTTTTACCTGGCACCGTCCATCTGTGGTCCTTCTGGGTTTTTGCAAGGGAGCTGCCGGAGGACCCTGATCATTTGAGTGAGCTGTATGAGCGTCAGCTCGGAGGTGGGTCGCGCTCGGCGACTGCGGCGCTTCATTAAACACGGTGGGGTGCCCAGGAAGGACAGACATCTCCTGTTCATGCCCATCTGTTGTAGGGCTGGCTTATTACCATAGCATGAGGCATGCTGAAGGGGGCAAAGTATTAACTATGATCAGTACTAGAGATAAAATTGGCTTAAACATTGTTACAATTAAGTGAACTTGTGACTTTTTCCAGCCACGTTAACTATATAACTGATTCTATGTTACCTCTGCTGTTTTTTGCAATAATATTACTATTAAATATGATGTGGTTATATTAATATTTACCAATGCTGCCTGTAACCTACCTACATTTACACTGAAACACACAGGTTACCGTGTGCTGATTCCGGCATCTCGTTACTCCAGCATGCATCCCGATATACACTGGTAACTGAGCCCCAATCCTAGCCTGTAGAACGTTTCATCATTCCAGTACTCACCCCAAAATACACCGATCATACATCACATTCATCCCAATTGTGGCTTGCTGCATTCATCACCACCAATTATATAGTACATGCATGCAAATACACACCAATCCTGACCTCCTGTACCCTTATTCCAGCGTGCACCCCAAAATACACTATATATACCTTAATGCCCCAATCCTGACCTCCTGTACCCTTATTCCAGCATACACCCCAATATACACTATACATACCTTAATGCCCCAATCCTGACCTCTGCACTCTTATTCCAGCATGCACCCCAAAATGCACTATACATACCTTAATGCCCCAATCGTGACCACCTGCACTATTATTCCAGCGTGCACCCCAAAATACACTATACATACCTTAATGCCCCAATCCTGACCTCCTGCACTATTATTCCAGCGTGCACCCCAAAATACACTATACATACCTTAATGCCCCAATCCTGACCTCCTGCACTCTTACTCCAGCGTGCACCCCAAAATACACTATACATACCTTAATGCCCCAATCCTGACCTCCTGCACTATTATTCCAGCGTGCACCCCAAAATACACTATACATACCTTAATGCCCCAATCCTGACCTCCTGCACTATTATTCCAGCGTGCACCCCAAAATACACTATACATACCTTAATGCCCCAATCCTGACCTCCTGCACTATTATTCCAGCGTGCACCCCAAAATACACTATACATACCTTAATGCCCCAATCCTGACCTCTGCACTCTTATTCCAGCATGCACCCCAAAATACACTATACATACCTTAATGCCCCAATCGTGACCACCTGCACTATTATTCCAGCGTGCACCCCAAAATACACTATACATACCTTAATGCCCCAATCCTGACCTCCTGCACTATTATTCCAGCGTGCACCCCAAAATACACTATACATACCTTAATGCCCCAATCCTGACCTCTGCACTCTTATTCCAGCGTGCACCCCAAAATGCACTATACATACCTTAATGCCCCAATCGTGACCACCTGCACTATTATTCCAGCGTGCACCCCAAAATACACTATACATACCTTTTATACCCCAATCCTGACCTCCTGTACACTTATTCCAGCATGCACCGCAATATACACTATACATACCTTGACGTCCCAATCCTGACCTCTGCACTCTCATTATGCCAACTCTTTTACCCCAAAATATAGCTATACATACGTGACACTACACCCCAATCTTGACCTGCTGTAGACTTAATAATTCCAACATTTACCCCAAAATATACATACAAGAACCATACAATCCAGGCCTGCTGCACTCCCTGCACACATTACATGCTAAGCACACACGTTACATGCTAAGCACACACGTTACATGCTAAGCACACACGTTAGAGCACACACCACTGTATACAAGGTATGTACTCACGGGGAGGAATGTGGCCATCATTCACACTGACTGAGAGAACCCAGCGAGCTGCAGCTGATGGATGTGAGACCGATCTCCTCTATGTCTCCCCTCTTGTGGTCTCTACGTCTCCCTGACTGTCTATATAGTGAGCCCCCAACTTCCCGCTGCCAGCCTGAGTATCTGGTGTCCGTCTGAGCTCACTCAGGCTCAGGTTCTGTGTTTAACGCTCACGTTACACCAACACACAGATTAGTGAATGGATCTTATCAATTAAACAGCAGGGTGTGGTCGCACCACGCCTAAAGCAGGGCACTCAAGGATGCAATTATTGTGCAGATCACAGGGCAAACGACCACTTGGCCACGTATTGCAAGAGTGTATCCGCTCCCACCACCATGTTTTATCGTAATAAACACATCGCATCTGTTGATTTGGTTTTATAAACTTCCTATAAATCTAGATGGACAATGGAACGATGTCGGGTAAATATGGCAGTGTGTACACACTCTCGACCAGCAGCGTAGGAAGATATCTGTACAGTGTACAGAGTCCGGATCTTTCAGCAGATTGTTATGAGAGCTGAAGATCACAGATCTGACGGTACATTGTGTAGATGTGTACACAGGAATCTGATGCGCATCGGGACTTTCAGTCGTTGGTAAAATCTTTACAGAAGTTGCATCTGAACTAAAATTACATAGGTGTGTACCCAGCTTTACACACATCACACTGATCTCTGTCTGTTCATTATAGTGCTAATAATAGTGTCCAACTGGAATGTTCTTTGCCCGGTGTTTTACTACCCACAACAACCAGTCATTCACTCATTATGACGTTACAAGAAGGTGTAATAATGTATGGTGTGTCCTATGGTTTGTGATGTATACAGCGTTACCAATTACATACAACGTCCAGGGAAGCTTCACTCACAGGAGATACTTCAAACGTGTGCAAAGTTTATAGACATAGTCCCCTGCTTTCCCCAACATGACTGTACCACTGGGTATGATCTAAAGACCAAATTTTAAACCCTTTATTTCAAGAACTCCATCCGGTCTGTTTATTTTTCTATCAGCTTCAATTTATTTGGAATTGAAAGCGAATTATCAAATTTGTTCCTGATCTATCACCACCTGATTAGTGATATGTTTTGTATTTGGGTAAATAAAGCTCTGTGAAGAGATGATTCTGCTTTGTAGAGTTTCGTTTATTTTACAACATCAAGTTGCACTTGAGATAAATTAGTATGTAGAATTTAGACAGTAAGGTCAAGCACTCTCGCAGAGGCACGGAGTCAAGGCCATCCTAACAACATTATGGGCCCCCGGGCAAAGCAGTGCACCGTGGCCCCTAGATATACATATAGATATAGATATATAGATGTATACAGATACAGATATAGATATATAGAGATAGAGATAGATAGATGTACTTGCTCAGTGACCCTTAAAGGGTTTTTTTGCAGGCTTTTTTCTTTTGCAGGATTATTTATTCTCATTAAGAGCCGTGCCTATGGGGCCCCCTTGCCCGTGGGGCCCCGGGCAGCTGCCCATCGTGCCCAATGGAAAAGATGGCCCTGCCAGGAGCAGCAAGGGGCGAGCTCTCTCACAGATTTTGGGAGCCAGAAGGGCGAGCTCTGTCACAGAATCCAGGAGCCGCAAGGGCGATTGCTCTTGCAGAGGCCGGGAGCCACAAGGGCAAGCTCTGTCGCAGAGGCCGGGAGCCGCAAGGGAGAGCTCTGTCGCAGAGTCCGGGAGCCGCAAGGGAGAGCTCTGTCGCAGAGTCCGGGAGCCCGCGACGGCGAGCTCTCTGGCAGGTGAATGATATTAAAGATCAGACTACTATCACATCACTATCATTACTGATATTATGGGTAATGTAGGAACTATCTGAGGCAAGTGAGGATATTGTATGTACAAGAAACGTGTCAGCAGAACATTTGTAAGAGACCCGAGTTACGTGGATCTATTTGTGTTTTTATATCACCCTCACACCTACCATTAAGAATCCAGCACAAGTTTGTCATGGGTGCGACACGCCTGTTTCAGACACGTGATCTCTTGTTCACATGCTGTTGTGCATCATCTGTCAGAGTCGGGCAAGCTGTGACCCAGCATGCCACAGCAGTCTCTGGCTGGGAGGGCAGCCTGGGACTTGTAGTTCCACAACAGCTGAAGAACCTCATATGTTCGGGAAAATGTCAGAAATCTTGTACAGTGTTTACCACAACTACATCCTATTAAATAATCGCACAGTATTAGATAGCTGTGAGATATAATACAGTCTGTGTTAACTGATGGTGCATTCGTGATGGTAAGTATTAGAACTGAGGCAGTCTGGAGTTTTATATATAAATATTTAAGGGGGATCACAATGTGGGGTTGTCCGCAGGAAACTGTAAGACGTTTCCAGTCGATTTCTAAACTACTAGAAAACGTACAGAATCTGGTTGGTTGCTATGGGTTACACTTCCTTTTCTTCACAGTCAGTGATTAAAGCGCCAGCATCCAAACACTGTGTTTAACTAGTAGAATACTGACCCATAGTATTAAATGCAGACCTGAAACTATCATTTATAGACTCTTCAGCCGCAAATTCTCAGTCTCCATTAATTGCGGTATTTTATAGCAGCGATCCCATGGAAAAAATCAGGTGTGAGTTTTGGATTTTTTTTGACACACAAATCGCTGTGGCAGATTATAAGAAGGAAGTTTGGTATTTATCATTTTCCCTTGTTTTTTTTTCTTTAGGGTGCTATTAATGATGTATGTTTCCGGGCTACCATGGCAACCACAGTCTAATGGCACATGATGTAGTGAGGTACTTTGGAATTCCCCCCTCTGCCATCACATGACTTGCTGTGAATCTGTATCAGTGTCTGACAGCCATTTTTGTCTGCCAAACAGATATTTAAAGAAGATAAGCCTTTTATATAGGAATGCCGCTTTAATAGATCACCTGACATTATCCTTAACTATAGAAAAAACTTTCAGAAATGTCCTCTATATCATAAAACCAATAGATCCATTAAGTCTGATTTTATTTCCTTTGATTGTTGGCTAATTGTCAGTAAGTCAATCATCCCAAGTTTAAATTCCATTACTATTGTAGGTTTATGAGCTGGACTGTAATTCCAAGTACCTTCTTCGCTCTCAGGGAAAAAAATTTGAACCCATTCTCTTTTGAGTCTAATTTTATGTTGATTTTAAGCCCCTATTTCCATCTGACGCTCTTCTCTGCTTTGACACATCTGGGCTTGGATAATGTTGAAATTATCCAGAGTACGACAATGTCCGTGGTATGGGCTCAGTGAGTTGCTTCTTCTGGTCTAGCAGAGGAAGGGTCAATGGGCACAGTGTGCGATGTGAATAGAGCTCTTGTTGAGCTGTTTATAAGACGGAGGCTGGCCAGTGGACAGTCACCAGATCTGGACAATGGGACCCCAGTAAAGGTGCCCCTTGGTTCCTGCACACCAGCTGCGGCTGGCATGACACACTCCGATTGTCCTCACACAACACTGGGCTGTGTGTCTGTCCCACTCCATCTCCCGGGTCTATATGCTGAGTCTACAGGAACACACGACAAGGACCTAGGGGGGATGATATATTAGGATGCACAGGGAACGGGGAGGGGGCAGAGGATGAAGCCAGTCTGTGCAGATCACAGTCAGAGAGGCTGCATGGTACATTGGATGCATGTGTATATGTTCATTTTATAGCCACATTCATCATGTACAGGAACCCCATCACTTGCCACATAATCTACGGCTGGCTGGGAGGGGTTGCCTATTAGGAACATTTTAAAGGCTAAAAAAAAAATGCAGGAAAGCCAGTGACCCAGCCCAACGTAGCCCACCATAAGACTGACCTGGGGGGCAGATTCCCCCCAGCCTAGCCCAGCCCAGCCAGCCCCTGACAGCTGCCAGTAAAATACACCTATTGGTTATTGGGGAGTGTCGCTCCTGTACAGTTTCCTTTCTGTGTTCCTTTCCCACCATACACAATATGGCTCCGATGGGGCCGTCAGGGTGGGGGGCCGGGTACTTTGTACTCTCTGGTCTCGCTTTATCTTGTGCTTTTATATCTTTCATCTTTGTGCTACCTATTGTCCTCTGCTTACCCCCATCTCCTGTAAACATATATACGTGTAACTAACTTATAAACCTATTTTTCAGCTCTATTCAGCTCTGTCCACATTTTATTCTCGTTCTGATCATCGTAAATCTCTTCCTCTATACATGTGAGAGTGGGCCTCATACGGTAATGGTGAGTTCACGTAATTGCGACAGGCGAATCTAGAAGGTTGGCGTGATGTTTATTATTATTATTATCCTTTATTTGTTAGGCGCCACAAGATTTCCGCAGCGCCGTACACCATACAAACAGTAGACTATACAGGGTGAAACAGTACAAAACAATAAACAGAGATACCAGTACTTCAGGAACTCCAGGCAGGTTAAAGCAATAAACACGGAGCAGAAGAACAGGTGAGGAGACAGGAGGAAAGAGGGCCCTGCTCAAGTGAGCTTACATCCTAAGGGAGGGAAAACAGAACAGGCACAAGGGGAGCCAGATGAGGCAAAGGAGAGAGCGAGTGGAGGAGATGAAGGGGTTATGCGGATGGTTGGTAGGCTTTAAGGAAGAGGTGGGTTTTCAGTGCACGTTTGAAGGAGCACAGATTAGGAGAGAGGCGGATGGAACGAGGGAGGTCATTCCAGTGAAGGGGGGCAGCACGGGAAAAATCTTGGATTCTGGAGTGGGAAGAGGTGATAAGAGTGGAGGAGAGGCGTCGATCATTGGCTGAGAGCAGGGAGCGGGCAGGAGTGTGATGATGATGATGACTATTAACTGCACTTCTGAATGGCTATTGTCCTCTCCTGCTGATGAGCCTATATTATATCAAGTCACTGGTGTGATATTAATTCCATTAGGACTAGGACAAGAATTAAGATTATCATTTGATATTTAAGAGGTGAAAACAACAGATGCATTTAATTTAAATTGTATTTATTGATATTTTATATGGTAAATGCTACTTTCATACTAACTCTCAAGGCGTTATTCTCTGCTGTATTAATGACACTTATTTACATTAATATATTGTGTGCAAAGAGTCATGTGATCGTGGGGCAACAAGTGTGTACAGCTTCCTATACACAGTACACCTGGCACGTATGTTAGTGCTGTACAGCTGGGCACACATAAATGCGCTTTTTCATGCAAGCGTTTTTTCGGCTTACGTCCGGGGCGCAAATTAATCCAACTCTTCACAAGCCCCACATAACCTGCTGTGACTGTTGTGAACAGTGTATATGTAATTACTCTCGCTCAGTATGACCTAGCTCACAATTATATACCTGCCCTGCATTACTGACTAGTGGACTCTAGACCTGCTCGGAATATTTTCCAAGATTACCGCTGTATATTTCTGTTAATAGGATCATCATAAATATATGTAGGTAAAAGCTCACTAGACGCAGCAGGATCACGCTGGTCCTCAAATAAAAACTTTACCCCATTACAGGGTAAGTAATATACCTACCAACATATAGAAGGGCAATAACTTAAGCCCTACCCCCAATCTGCCCCAAAATACTCACTTTCTACCCAATCAAGCTCCCATTACGCCAGGGTAAACCCCAACCCTACCAAGGTGCTGCAAATCGGGACTGTCTGCCGAAATCAGGACTCTTGGGAGGTGTGAAATCAGACCATTACTCAGTGAATCCTGTATTTAATCAGCCCAAGGTAGCCCTATGGGACCAGCCCTCCTGCCCCCCTGCCCCCCAGTCTGCCCCTGATCTTATTGGATACACCGAACTTATAGTGAATAAGCTGAATCTCACCATATACAAGTGATTGCCTGTCATTTTGTTCCATATAACATTGGATTTTAAAATCAGTGTACACTAACATAACTCCTGACGTGGAGGCGTGGCCACATAACAAAAGGGGCATGGCCAGGGTGCGATGGGTTTTTTTTTTTTCGGAACTTGGTAAATCATGCAAAATAGCACTCACTCCCAATATAAACCTATGAGAACTCCTTTTGAGTACGATAACAGTGTGACCACAGCAGATATCAAAGATATCGTAATATCTGCTGCGATCCTATAGTTATAAATAACTTCTATACTTAATATCGCAATTATCTGGTTAATATTGTGGTTAAACTACAGTTTTCGGGGGATTTTCAGCTCAAAGGACCTTGGTAAATAGGCCCCTATGTCTCTATATTCCTAAATATGTCATTTACTGCAGCAATTTATTTAGATGGTTCACAATTAGATCAGAAACCAACACTGTACCTGGGCTATAAGTAAGCAGGTATGCATGCAGCCTCCATATACACCTATTAAATACAAGGATGCTGCTTTAAACCCTATCTGCATGACTGATAGAAAATGTTGATGATTGGACAAATGTACGAGAAAAGAACAGAAGGAAACAAATTTTTAGCGGAAAAGTGTATCCAGGGATACGATCGTTAATTAAAATGAAGGATAGTAGTGGATATAGGGTAAAAATAGGACTGCAATATTGAGTCTGGGGGGATTTTCACAATTGAAACAGATGGGCGGTTACTTACTCTGGATCAATTTCAAATATAAGTGCAGGATTGCAGGAGATCCAAAATAGGTTGAACTTGATGGACTGGTGTCTTTTTTCAACCTCATCAACTATGTTACTCTGAAACAAGTGAGTGATACATTGTGTCTTTTACTTGCTGAATCTCTAATTTATGTGCAGCACCTTATATATAAATAGATAAAATAATAACAATCACTGGGATGTTGAATTACTCACCTACATAGGTGGGGTAATGAGAGATTAATTTATTTACACCTTTCATTTTATAGTAACTTGTTACTTTGTATCAGTCAGATTAGTGGAATGCAGTCAAGCAATGGCCTGTGAGTGACTCACTAGCTGTCACGTTTCCTGGGACTTGTAGTTCCACAAGAGCTGATGAATGACAGGTTACCCAACCCTTTTATTTCTCCTACAGTCAGATCAGATGAATAATGTAGGAAACTTCTACAGACTGTCAGGAATAGTTTGGAAGGATATTGGGTGTGGCGTGATTCTGACTCTAGGGGGCAGTGGTGAGCTGGGGTAAAACTCACAGGGACCTACTACAGATGTCCAGTTCGGTAGCCCCGCCCAGCTGCTGAATATGTAATGAGATGCAGATGAGGCTGGGGACTGACACTTGGCTGGGAGCTGCGCTTTGCCCACTCTGCTCTATGGCTGCGCGCCGGGTAACTGCTGCTGAGCTGCGGGGCCAGTGCTCCGCCGGTGCCTGCTGGCTCCTCCGGGGGAATAAGGTCTACGATGTGTCGGGGTTCGTCAAGCTGCACCCGGGGGGCGAGGGGCTGCTGCAGGACCGGGCTGGGACTGACATCCAGCGGGACTTGGATGGACCTCCGCACCGACACTCGGAGAATGCGCTCCGCTGGTTAGAGCAGTATTATGTGGGCGAGCTGGAGGCTGCGGAGCAGGAGGACACCGCACAACAGGTAGGTGCTAGGTGTAAGGACAGGGGCACCCATCATGATGGGGATGTATAGGGGGGAGAGGGGTCTGTCTGTCATGTTAACCAGCAAGTGGAGTTATGGTGCCAGGTATAGTACAATATATTGTATACCAGCAGGAGTGGTGCCAGGTATAGTACAATATATTGTATACCAGCAGGAGTGGTGCCAGGTATAGTACAATATATTGTATACCAGCAGGAGTGGTGCCAGGTATAGTACAATATATTGTATACCTGCAGGAGTTATGGTGCCAGTCATAGTACAATATATTGTATACCTGCAGATCAATGTATAGTGCCATGTATAGTACAATATATTGTATACCTGCAGGAATTATGGTGCCAGGTATAGTACAATATATTGCATACCTGCAGATCAATGTATAGTGCCAGTCATAGTACAATATATTGTATACCTGCAGGAGTGGTGCCAGTCATAGTACAATATATTGTATACCTGCAGGAGTGGTGCCAGGTATAGTACAATATATTGTATACCTGCAGGAGTGGTGCCAGGTATAGTACAATATATTGTATACCTGCAGATCAATGTATAGTATACTAGAACTTATGTATCAGCAAGTGAAGTTATGGTGCCAGTCGTAGTACAATATATTGTATATCTGCAAGAGTGGTGCCAGGTATAGTACAATATATTGTATACCTGCAGGTGTGGTGCCAGGTATAGTACAATATATTGTATACCTGCAGGTGTGGTGCCAGGTATAAAAGGGTAGATTGTAGCCTGCAGGTGAAGTTATGGTGCCAGGCATAGTACAATATATTGTATACCTGCAGGAGTGGTGCCAGGCATAGTACAATATATTGTATACCTGCAGGAGTGGTGCCAGGTATAGTACAATATATTGTATACCTGCAGGAGTGGTGCCAGGTATAGTACAATATATTGTATACCAGCAGGAGTGGTGCCAGGTATAGTACAATATATTGTATACCAGCAGGAGTGGTGCCAGGCATAGTACAATATATTGTATACCTACAGATCAATGTATAGTGCCAGGTATAGTACAATATATTGTATACCAGCAGGAGGGGTGCCAGGCATAGTACAATATATTGTATACCTGCAGATCAATGTATAGTGCCAGGTATAGTATACTGGAACTTATATACCAGCAGGTGAAGGCATTGTGCCAGTCCTAGTTTACCGCTGAGCCCAACACTTTCAACAAATGAAACTTAGAGACTAAGCTTTCATGTACTGCCCTCTGCCAACATATACTGATGACATGTTGTCTGTATTACTCCTTGTTACTGCTCTGTGCTCTAATACCTACCAGTTGTGGGGTCACAGGACGAGCTCTGTGAGTGAGTGATGGGATGTTGCTGAGATTTCAGCACTAAGGATGCAGGATTCCCTGCTGAGCACTGGCCACAGACAAGGAGTAGATGATACAGGAGGAAGGAAAGCTACAGGTGGACCCTGTATAGGATGGGTACTGAGCTCTAGGTGGGGAGACGTGTACTGAGCAGATGGATTGTACAGGTAGAGTGACTGCATAATAGGTGTGGCTGTAAGAAGATAAGTGACTGCAATGTACAAGCTGTGTGCTAAAGGGTATGAGCAAAGCACAGCCAGAGGTCAATGACAAACCGGGCACAGAATATGAGGAGTACCCTGACCTGTTACCAGCAGAGCACTAGGTGTGAGGAGGAGGGCAGTGATTGGTACAAGCGGGACACTAGGTGTGAGGAGGAGGGCAGTGATTGGTACAAGCGGGGCACTAGGTGTTCGTGAGGAGGGCAGTGATTGGTACAAGTGGGGCACTAGGTGTGAGGAGGAGGGCAGTGATTGGTACAAGCGGGGCACTAGGTGTGAGGAGGAGGGCAGTGATTGGTACAAGCGGGGCACTAGGTGTTCGTGAGGAGGGCAGTGATTGGTACAAGTGGGGCACTAGGTGTGAGGAGGAGGGCAGTGATTGGTACAAGTAGGGCACTAGGTGTGAGGAGGAGGGCAGTGATTGGTACAAGCGGGGCACTAGGTGTTCGTGAGGAGGGCAGTGATTGGTACAAGTAGGGCACTAGGTGTGAGGAGGAGGGCAGTGATTGGTACAAGCGGGGCACTAGGTGTTCGTGAGGAGGGCAGTGATTGGTACAAGTGGGGCACTAGGTGTGATGATGAGGGCAGTGATTGGTACAAGTAGGGCACTAGGTGTGAGGAGGAGGGCAGTGATTGGTACAAGCGGGGCACTAGGTGTGAGGAGGAGGGCAGTGATTGGTACAAGTAGGGCACTAGGTGTGAGGAGGAGGGCAGTGACTGGTACAAGTTGGGCACTAGGTGTGAGGAGGAGGGCAGTGACTGGTACAAGTTGGGCACTAGGTGTGAGGAGGAGAGCAGTGATTGGTACAAGCAGGGGTACTAGGTGTGAGGAGGAGGGCAGTGACTGGTACAAGTTGGGCACTAGGTGTGAGGAGGAGGGCAGTGACTGGTACAAGTTGGGCACTAGGTGTGAGGAGGAGGGCAGTGATTGGTACAAGTAGGGCACTAGGTGTGAGGAGGAGGGCAGTGATTGGTGCAAGCGGGGCACTAGGTGTGAGGAGGAGGGCAGTGACTGGTACAAGCAGGGGCACTAGGTGTGAGGAGGAGGGCAGTGATTGGTGCAAGCGGGGCACTAGGTGTGAGGAGGAGGGCAGTGACTGGTACAAGTGGGGCACTAGGTGTGAAGAGGTGGGCAGTGATTGGTAGAAGCAGGGGCACTTTAGTACCTGGATACATGTACAATTATAGAACAATAACACTAATATACAGCTGTTGTTTTGTTGTGTATCTTTGTGAATTTGAGAAGCTGTGTCTGGGGAAAGGATTAGGTACAATATAAAACACAATGGAAGAGTAGATTGCAGACATCCATTGCTAGGGGGGATTATGGTGGGCTCCAGGGTGGGTCCGGGTGGATAGTCGTCTGACGCTGAGATTGTTATGGTTTGATGGGTGGATCTAGTAAGAGATTTCTTAGCTTGTACCATGTTATACCTTGAGGGGGAGTAAGTTGGTAGCTCGCTCATAGAAGGACGCCTGTGCATACTTTTCTTTATGAAGAGCGGTCTCCAGTCAATGCATCCTGAACAGGTGGCTAATTCTCCTCTAAAACGTGTTTGTGGCGATGGAGCGTTTTGTAGCCAGACTTGAAGAACTTATTTTTTTTAGTGGCTGTTGAGTTTATTAATAGAAGTGTTTTTTCTTCCATTTGTGATATTGAGAAATGGGTCTAGAACTCCCCAAAGGGCTCACATTGGGTAGGGTTTGAGGTTTTCTCAAATATGTCGGGTGTATGGTTTGAGGTAGGAGATGAGCTACGCGCTGTGATTTGGAAGTTGTAATCTGACTTTGGGTTATATCCAGATATTTTTCCATACCATGTGGAAGTTGCCAGGCAATTACCACTATTATTAAATGTATAGTGTGGATTACTAGATATACTAGGTATCTTTTTTAGAATGCAACATTAGTAGGTGTAATTTATTTAGCAGCCTGTATTAATTCGTATTAGGTAGCAGACGAGACTAGCAGGATAAAATAAATGTACATGTATGCCTGAGCAATCAGGGCTGGTATGAACAGATTTGAAGCAAGACACAAATAGTAATTTGCAGTGGTGAGTAGAATAATTAGTGGAGAGGAGCTCCTGGGGAAACCAGTCCTTTTGGGATTCTTGGACACTTATGGTTACTGGTATCATAGCACTGTGTAGGTAGATGGACTCAGCTACAGAGTTGGTGGAGGAGCTGGATTGACACACAGTGCATGATTTTGTTTCAGTGGCCCATTGAAATGAATGGGCCATTGAAATAAATGGAAAAAAAATCTGGTGCAACTGCTCTCGGTAACCGCTAGTCGGGTATGTACACAATGTGCTCCTTTGAAGATGAATGGACTTTTTCAAGTGCGGTGGTGTGCTTATAGTGCAATGAAGTAGAGCAATCGTCATTCAAAAAATGTGCAGTGATGTAATCGGCGCCGAACACTGCAATTCCAAACACAAATGGGTTTTGCTTTTACATGCGGTTGCATGCATTGCCCTGGTATCGGTAATGTTTTAGAGCAGGATCTGGCGCTGATCTCTGTGTGGAATCAATGGAACATGGGCGAGCCAAATCGCTTATGTGAAAGTACCTTTGTACTGGTTCATGCTATAGATCTAATCCTCAACATTCCTGATTGATTAGTCAGGGCAAACTAACCACAACATCTATCCAACCAGAGCAAAAATTACATTTTATAGACCCAAAGGTGGAGATTAAATTGGCCTTGGTGTACCGGTAAACCTCACCGCGATGTCCGGCTGCGCACACTGCCGGATATTGCGGTAAGGAATCTCTGCTCCTTTTTCCTCGCAGCATCTACATCGTCCACAATGTGTCTCCGTGGACTGTTCCAGAGAAACATTGCGATGAATTGAATCTTCCCAGAGTCAGTTTTTTCAATTGAGGGGAATTAAATACACAATTTTGGAACAAGACCTTGTAATCCATTACGAAGGTGTCTGGAAATGTTCACGTTATGGGAACAGCATGAGATTTGGGACCCCTCCAGTCATTGAAGATAAGATTTCTCACATCCGTATAGCATTACATACAATAAATCTGCTAGGGATAGGCTATAAGTTAAATAAGTTTGTCAGGGACTCCCGTTAGCAGAATCCTTTTAAGGTGAATTTTAGAGAAAAAAAAACCAGACAAAGATAGACCATTATCCTCAAAACATGGATGAACAGGCCAATTAGAGAGTGTCCCATGATCCTTAATAATGGTAATATTGTGATATTATTATTTTGTAAAAATTGCATAATAAAACTTAATTCATAAACAGTTATTTTTATTTTGAAATAAAAATAAAACCTGAACCATTGTTTGCAAAACTGATTCATAGCTATAATTTGGATTATTGACATTCCTATTCCTGCAAATTTTGTTGTACGGTGCAACATACCAAAATGTTATGTAGAGAGTGGATGGATAAGACATGTCTTGAGAAAACCCAAATACAAAGTGTTGGTTAGATGACTAGTAGCCTCTGTTTATTCATTTGCTGGTAAGATAGTTGCAACAATGTTGCAGAGTTTAGAATCTATAGGATAACAGCTGCTTGGTATTTCATTAGTCAAAACATGACTTGCTGTTTAGTGTTAGGGATGGACTTGGGGCAATGTTGTGTTATGTTCAATTCCTTATATCCAAAATTACATTAAAAAAATACGTATTTGTCACCTGTTATATTGTAGAGCTCTGTGTGTTGGTGAAAACATAGGAACAGTAAAGGAATGTTTAATATTGAAACATAGAGAGTAGAGAAACTTGTACATCAAGGTGAGCACTTTTGGCTGCAAGACGTAAAGGCCGTACTCAGAAAAGACAATATTGAATCCTTTATTGTGGTCAGCATTTCAGGGATGTAATGTGCCTCATTTCTCAAGAGAAATACTAATATAAATAATACTAAGTGTTTTAAGAAAAGTGAGCCTTGCGCCTACAAAACACAGTGTGGTACGTACGTCAATTTGTGTAGCGCATCTTGCCTGAGTTGACTTTGCACATGCCCAGATAGATTATTGTCTATGATCCAGGGGTCATTTACAAGCCTGAGAAAGTGCTGATGTGCAATTCAATAGCGATTACTTATTCCTTGTAAGTTCAGGTGTATATTGTGGCATCGAAACAATCTCACTTACAAGGCTCGGATTACTGCTTACAAATTGGTGTCAGTTGTGGGATAAGCACAACGTGATGTCTCTGATCGAACATTGATAAATCGGAGTGTTCCATCCAGAACAAGATATTTTACTAAGCAGTGAGTGGTGGAGATTTTGGCATGTTCGGGAGCTTTCCGAATTGTTAGATGAGGGAAAATGCCACATTTCGGGGGTGAGAGTAAATGGATGTTTTTATGCTACTTTTAGTGAGCACCGTTTGCTAAATCTAGGCAAATTTTACAGAGGAAGCACATCAATTTGCTCAATCTAACATAATAAATAATTTATTAATATTTTTTATTATTAATAAGGAGCTCAAAGTATACATCCTGCAGTTTAAATACATAGCAGAAATGCCTGCTAAGAACCTGCCTCTGTCAGTATGACAAGCAATGTAGCCAACCATAGGGGATATTTAGTGTATTCTAAAGATAAAGATCCTGCAATCTTTATTTCATTGTTTCCATAATATAAGAACGATTCTCAGGGATTCTATCATGTTAGTTGGAGGGTGGATGTCCGCATTTTTAACATAGTAGTAATAATAAAGCTTCTTTGCATTTCAAATGCATTTCATAAGTAAATATTAACTTGCAAAGTCCCGGGAATAAGAACAGGTAGTGAGAACTGCATCTTAAATACAGAATTTATTTCACAGTTTGTCAACTTTGAAAAAAAGGGACACTTTCAGGGACAAATCTTTAGAACCAGGGATTGCCCCTGGAAAAGAGGGGTGGTTGGCAACTGTGCTGTATATAAGAAAACAAAGTACTATGAAGAGGAGAGCCTGATGTCCTCTTATTTCTAAGCGACAACCTTCTACACCAGACCTGGCCAAACTTTTGGCTCTCCAAGTGTTGTGAAACTACATGTCCCAGCATGCCTTGCCAGCTTTCAGCCTGCTCTCTACTGGCAAAGCATGCTGGGGCTTGTTGTTTAACACAGACTGTAGATAGAGTAATCTATGAGCGCTTACGGCCATATAGCATTGTATACAATGACTGTAGGCGATGTTCCTATGTCCTTTAATATAGAATATTGTTTATAAGTCATAAATCCGGGGGCGAGACTACCAGCTGGGAATTTGAGAAGAACATAAAATAATGCATGGCATTGTTTGTTCATTTCCATCAGTCGTGTATCCCATTCAATCAGACGCTTAAGTTAATGGATTTTATAACAGGGGAATGGTGTGAGAATCTCTCTCTAGATTGTAAGCTCTTGCGCCCGCACCGCCTTCTCAGATTTGCATGTACTTCTTCTGTTGTTGTGTATGTTTAGTGTTTATGTATGCCTGGTTCTCCCCACCGTCCGGTGCATGTGGGGCCTTACAAATAAGCAATGCTGAGGGTGAGAGCAGCCATGTCTGTGTCTAGTGCAGTGTGATCTAAGCAGATGGCAATGTAATCAGCACAATGTAATCAGCACAGTGGTTACTTTTCCTATATATATAATTGTATTTTCAGGGTTCTGTGAAATCTGCAGAGACATGTGGGCTTCCCGGAGCCAGAGGAGGCTAAAGTTTCTGTTTTGATTCTTTGATACATTTACACAATAACTTTGCAGGGGACTTTTTTTAAACTATTGAGAATTCCAGAATGTGTTAGATGTCAGCTGCGATCCCCTGATCAACTGGTTATGAAACCTTGTGGCTGTCAGCGTATTGGCTTCTGCTTTCAGTTTTACAGAATCTTATTTGAATTCCACACTTCACCACTCGGTCAAAACTCTGTCGCCCCGGGGTCATGCTGTGTCCGAGCGGACACTCAACCAGCTTAAGCTCAGTCCCTTTGCTATAACCCACTGATAGATCTCCGCTTGGTAGAACGACATGTCTCTGAATGTTTGTCTTCTGGTTTGCTGACTGAGAACAATCTGGAAGGGACAGAACGACTGTGGCTGTTTGTGACTGTGTCTGCCAGTCTTCATCTGTATTCTGCAGTTCTCTGCTTGGCATTGGTACCCTAAAAATGCCACCCTCCAGGGCAGCTGCAAACCCCATGCAAGTCACCCTAACCCTAAAATGGAAGATCTGTTATATGAAAACGGTGACAGCAGGGGCTGCCAGAAAAATTCACAAATATATACCAGGCCAGACCTAGTAGTAGGCACTAGGGGTAGCAGCGGCTAAGGGGGGTCTCTTTCTCCCATATGTAAAACTAATTTTCTTTCATCGCAAAAATTTATGAACTCAGTTAATGAGAAAAATCAACAAAGGCAGTTTGTGGGTGACAAGTGCACTTTAATATTGGCAATATATATATTTCCTCCTGTATATTTATGTTATCAGTATGCAATTTGTCATTTGTCCTATGCTGTTCTCATGACCTTGCAAAAATAAAACGTTTATAAAAAAAAAAAATATTGGCAATATATATAGTCATATGAGAAAAAAAATTGTCATCTATCTATCTATTTATCTATCTATCTATCTATCTATTTATCTATCTATCTATCTATCCATCCACAAGTAACAATGGTCTGGTCATCACCAAGCACTAAAACTTGATACATTTAATCTCATCTGTCAGATAAACACAAAACATTTAACTTTGTCATTATTTATTCAACCAAAAACTAGCCAACATGGAAATCTGGGGGTAGATTCACTAAAGCTTCTAAGAAGAAAATGTGGAGGCGTTGCCCATAACAACCAATCAGATTCTAGCTATCATGTTCTAGAATGTACTGGATACAATGTAGCTAGAATCTAAATTGGTTGCTATGGGTAACACCTTCACTTTTCCTTTTTTAGAAACTTTAGTAAATCTATCCCCCAGTAAGTACCCCGTACTGCTTTCATATCAACAAAGAAGATCTTCTGAGCAAGTGTACTTCATTATATAGCTGTCAGGAGGTGCTGACATCAGCAGGGATCTCAGAGAAGCGGTTATTTCTGCTTGTTTGGTCTGTAAAGGTTTAAAGACATTTTCAAACAATATGAGGTTCATCATTCTACAGTGAGAAACGTGATTTACAAACGGAAAATATTAAAGTCCGCTTCTAGTCTTCATCCACGGGAATTCACCAAGGAACAGACTATATGATGCTCCGAGAAATCACAGCTAACTCCAGAGATCCACAGGTGTCTGTCTAGATGGTAAATATAAGAGATCATGACTTTAATATCAGATAAAGACTGAACAAGTATTGCTTTCGTGGGAGCGTTGCAAAGTTTCTTCTGGACAATACAAAAAGATCAATGACCTCAGGAAGACAAGACCTAAGTGCAGTTGGTCGGAAGGCACGATACAATGTCAGGCGAAAACCAAACAACATTCCACCACAAAGACCTCATACTACCGCCAGGCGTGGTGGAGGGGTGATGATTTGGGGTGTTTGCAGACACAGAACCTGGACATCTCACATCCACCATGAATGCCGCCTGAATATATCCAGAATATTCTGGAGAAATATCTGCGGCTGTCTGTCTGACAACTGAGCTTGGCTGAATTTGGATCATGCAACAGGACAATGGTCCTAAACAATTGAATTAATCAGCAAAAAAAGCATTAAGGCAGAGTTGCCCAACGCCATCCCTCACGTTCCACCAACAGGTCATGTTTTCAATATTTCTTTAATCATGCACAAGTGAGGTCATCTATTTTGTTGGCTCAGTAATTATCCCACCTGTTTCTACAGACAGACATTCTGAAAAGATGACCTGTTGAGGACAAGCGTTAAGCACCACTATGTTAAGGTTTTGTAATGGCCACGTCAAAGACCAGACCTTAAAGCCATGGAGACGCTGTTGCGGTACTTTAATGTTGTCGGACGGTGAAGTAACAATCTACTAGATAAAGGGGTGCACTTACTTTTTCACACCTGGCTCCTTCGTGTTGGCTAACCTTGTATTGAATAATGACCACAAAAACTCGCATGTGTATTATTTGTCATATGAGTTTAGATTTATGACATTTTAGGACTTGATGAGGACTAGATGATTGTTAATCATATTCCGATATGTAAAAATCACGGACTTGAATGAGGGTGTACTTTCTTTTTCAGTTGTATTTTTGTACTCAGGAACTTCAGTTGTGAACTTTGGGATTATTTTGTTGCTTTGCTGGTGTTGTTTGACTTTTATGCAGCAAGTTGGTTTTTTTGTATTTTCACAACATTTTATATGTTGTGTTTGTGATGTTTACTTTACTGCTATAAACACACGTAGGGCAGCGTGATAGCTCAGTTTGAAAAAGAAAAACAATTTATTCTTGGTGAGTTCTTAGAATTGTCTCGTGTAAAAGAGGAACACGAATGGATATTTGCTGATGACTTCTGTCATTTCTGTAATAATATTAAGTAAGTTTAACTTCTGTCTGTAAGCCATATAAACCACACCTTGTACAATTTTTTTTTCTTTTCTTTTTTTCTTTTCTTTCTTGTGTATGTCGGGGCTTTCCTGGGATGAGACTATATGAAATAAAACTTTTCATTATACCCTTACTTTTTGTTCTATAACATTTTCTAATTCTTTATAGCGTACATATAAAATAAACTCAAATATGGCATATGTGAATTCTGCCCTAAAAAAGGCTACAATCCAATTTTACGATAATATTTGGTTGGTTATGGGACACTGTATACCAAGGAACCAAAATAGTATTCTATCCCTAAAAGGCAAGACTCAGTCTGCCATGCCTGCCTAAAATGTGTCATTTTTTTTAGCAGATTCCATATAAAGATCCCTGAATTTAGATTCCCTTCAAGTAGCGATGGCGTTATTATAGTTTACTTATGTAGTGCCACCAATTCTGCAGCGCTGCATAGAGAATATTTGTTACTCTTCTCTGTTGCCTCGGAGCTTACAGTCTAGGAAGTATATTTACTAAACTGCGGGTTTGAAAAAGTGGAGTTGTTGCCTGTAGCAACCAATCAGATTCTAGCTGTCATTTATTTAGTGCATTTAACAAAATGACAGCTAGAATCTGATTGGTTGCTATAGGCAACATCTCCACTTTTTCAACCCGGCAGTTTAGTAAAAATACCATTCATTTGGTAAGCAGATAATTAAGATACTAGTATGTTTTTTGGGGCATGGAAGGATACCAGAGGAAACACGGGGAGAATATACAAATTTCACACAGATAAAGCCGTAGTTGGGGATCGAACTCGTGACCCCAGCGCTCCTCCTTTTGCTATGCAGTAGAGCCAGTCTGACAGCTGTTTATTAGCTATTAGAGAATGGAAGAGCTGGTTTGGAATACAGCATTGCCCAGGATCTGTTGCATGAGATAAGCGATCTGTTGGACAAAGGTTACAGGTGTGTACGTGATGGTTAGATGAGTTCACGAGTCAGAGTAAACATGTTTCGGGTGAAATGTAGAATTGATAGAGAACTCCACCTAGGGATTATTTTGCACGGCAAACACCATCCTATTAGCCAGTAGAATCCCTGGTTCCTCCAGTTGTGTGTGACTGGATAAAGTGTTTCCTGTAATATAATGCAATGAGAGAAGGTGCTTAACACCTCACCTTTAGAGGCATATTGTCTCCTTGGGACCAAATCCCTTATCTGCAATTTTTTGGGGCTTTTAGGGGCATATTTAATAAAGCACGATAGTGCTTTTAACGGGTCATTAAGGTCCCACAGTGTCCTCCACAAATTTATTAAGGGGGCATCGCAGCAGATATCATGGATATCTGCTGCTTTGCATTCCTCTTCGTTTTTGGGAGCAGTCACCATTCAACAGAATGGTGACTGCTCCTGGCCGCAATCTAACAAGTCCCGAAAAAACATTTTTTTCGGGAACTTGTCATGTTAATGTACCAGCTGAAGCTGGCGTACATCATCCGGATTGAGGAAATCTAATGCTGTCAGCTCTGCTCCGGAGAGCAGAGCTGGACAGCGCATGTGTGGAGGGATCACATGATCCCTCCCTGTCATTCAGCGCTCTCTCTCTGCAACTATCGTTGCAGAGACAGAGACAGTTCTTGGAACTGGACATGCGCACTTGAAGAGTGAAGAGAAGACCCGAAGACAGCGCTTCCGAAGAGGGGGGTAAGTATGTTTTTTTTTATCACTGAAACAGCAGTTTTTCGGAACTGCTGTTTCTGTGCAGGGCTGTACATAAATGTGAGAAGTAGTTCAATCCTTATCATTGCGATAAGGATTGAAAACTACTTTTCACTTTATGTGAATAATGATAAATGTGCCCCAAAGATACTACACAATCGCATGCACTTTATTTCTGCGTTTAGTGAGCTGCGCTGTATGTTTATTAGGTCTCTGGTGTTTGCTGCGGTCACTTGTTCTATTTGGATCATTTTTGTCTCCCTCATTCAGAACCCTCTATATTTTAGGCTTCATTTAGAGTAATCCTCAAATCCAGCCAAACATTTGTATCTGGACGAATCCTATTGTTCTGCCAGGGGTGCAAAGGCAAATCTTAGTTGTTTTTTTATTTTATTTGCAGCCCACGCCCTCGCACAGCTTTTGAATAGCATGCACTTAGCACACGGTACAGTGCAGCATGCAACACAAATAAGCATATATTCTATTTGGCATGCATGGTTGGGTGAAAAGATGTATACTTTCAATGCAAGGCGATAACATGGACAGAATTTCCATGAGCAAAATGGTCAGAGCGGTGGAGAGCGCTTCCTTGAGGATGTGCCAGACTATTTCCAGTCCATAAAAGAACTTGGATTTTGCCCCAGCTCAGAACTGGCGTTGTTTAACGTCACCGCACAACCTCATGTAATACTAGGATGTATTATTCCACTCTCATAATTGTACTGTGCTTTGGATTTTTTTTTCTCTCTCGTTATTATTATTTTCTTTACATTTCTGAATGATATTTGTTTTGTTTTTTATTTGATTTTGCACGACCCAGATGTTTAATCAGAGATTGCGGTTTAGCTGTACCTAAGTGCCAGCACCAAGGGTTGATATTGTCTCCCAATAGTACCAGACACACACCTGTCATAGCTGTAACGTGCTCCCTGTGTAACACTCCCAGACCTGATAAGTGTGACGTGGGCTGAACCTCCCCCCCCATTGACCGGGCCGCTTGCGCAGTACTTAAAGATAGTTAAAAATTGATTGCAGAGCAAATACGTGGTTCTCATCAGTACCTGGTACAAGAATCACAAGGGCAAAAGTACACGTATCTTTTCACTGGCTATTAACCTCATGATTCACCAGCCAAGACTGTAAAGGGCGGAATGATTGTGGGTTTTTTTTTCTTTTAAATGTTTAATTTGTCTTTATAAGTTTTGCTGCTTTCAATGGTCACTTTAAAATGGGACTTTATCCTGAAGTTTTCCATGAATACACATAGACACACACGTTCATTCCTCTGGGACCCCTCCACGTGTGCTGAATGATTATATCGGACCCTACAACTGAGAGACCCCATAATTTGGGTAGGTTGTGGAGGGTCAAGTCAAGCTATTGTTCTCTACAATTTTAGGTTCAGAAAGGTTCCCCTACAGGATCATTCAGTTTCTTGTTTATAAACTCCACTAGCTTCTAATAATGTCTCACATGTATAGTACAGTCTTTGCTGTGTGTTATTGTTGTTGAGTGCATGTGTCTGTAGTGGATATGTTTAGTGTTTTATGACTGTTTTATCCCTAGACATAGGTGTGAGACAAAGAAATTAAGGCGTCTCTTTTTATATGACAAATCTTAAGTGTCCTTAGTGGAATGTAGTGATGTGTTCATAAATTAATTTGTGGATGTTGCTGAGGGCGGATCGCTATAAGGAGTAGGGGCCGGGCCATAGTCACAGGCTTCGTCTTTTAGGGGGGAGCGAAATGTAGTGAATTAATTACAATGATCATTTTCTTACTGCAAACAGTTGACTGCCTGGCTTCTAGAGCTCATAACGAGCTTTGGACTTAAACATGTGACAGGGAATAATGATGATGCTACCTGTGACCTGCGCCTCTCCTCAACTAATCACATCTCACTCCCGCCTGCAAGGCTTCTCACGTGCCCCTAATTAATTATGGACTTCTTCCCTATCACACCCAATCAGAGTCTCCCACAGGCTTCAAATCTTTAAATCTCTGAAACCTATCTCTTTATTAGAGCTTAACTTACACACCTGTACTACTCACACGAATGTACACTCACACCTACCCTTCTCCCACCTATACTACTCACACTGGAACACACCCTCAGCTATACTATTCACACTGGTACACCCTCACACCTACCCTACTTCCACCTATACTACCCACACTGGTACACCCTCACACCTACCCTACTCCCACCTATACTACTCACACTGGTACACCCTCACACCTACCCTACTCTCACCTATACTACCCACACTGGTACACCCTCACACCTACCCTACTCTCACCTATACTACCCACACTGGTACACCCTCACATCTACCCTACTCCAACCTATACTACTCACACTGGAACACACCCTCAGCTATACTATTCACACTGGTACACCCTCACACCTACCCTACTTCCACCTATACTACCCACACTGGTACACCCTCACACCTACCCTACTCCCACCTATACTACCCACACTGGTACACCCTCACACCTACCCTACTCTCACCTATACTACCCACACTGGTACACCCTCACATCTACCCTACTCCAACCTATACTACTCACACTGGTACACCCTCACACCTACCCTACTCCCACCTATACTACTCGCACTGGTACACCCTCACACCTACCCTACTCCCACCTGTACTACTCACACTGGTACACCCTCCCACCTACCCTACTCCAACCTATACTACTCACACTGGTACACCCTCACACCTACCCTACTTCCACCTATACTACCCACACTGGTACACCCTCACACCTACCCTACTTCCACCTATACTACCCACACTGGTACACCCTCACACCTACCCTACTCCCACCTATACTACCCACACTGGTACACCCTCACACCTACCCTACTCTCACCTATACTACTCACACTGCTACACCCTCACACCTACCCTACTCCCACCTATACTACCCACACTGGTACACCCTCACACCTACCCTACTTCCACCTATACTCCTCACACTGCTACACCCTCACACCTACCCTACTCCCACCTATACTACCCACACTGGTACACCCTCACATCTACCCTACTCCCACCTATATTACTCACACTGGAACACCCTCACACCTACCCTACTCCTACCTGTACTACTCACACTGGCACACCCTCACACCTACCCTACTCCCACCTATACTACTCACACTGGTACACCCTCACACCGACCCTACTCCCACCTATACTACTCACACTGATACACCCTCACACCTATATTACTCACACTGGTATACCCTCACACCTATATTACTCACACTGGTACACCCTCACACCTATATTACTCACACTGGTACACCGTCACACCTACCCTACTCCCACCTATACTACTCACACTGGTACACCCTCACACCTATACTACTCACACTGGTACACCCTCACACTTATCCTACTTCCACCTATACTACCACACTGGTACACCCTCACATCTACCCTACTCCCACCTATATTACTCACACTGGAACACCCTCCCACCTACCCTACTCCCACCTATATTACTCACACTGGAACACCCTCACACCTACCCTACTCCCACCTATACTACTCACACTGGTACACCCTCCCACCTATATTACTCACACTGGTACACCCTCCCACCTACCCTACTCCCACCTATACTACTCACACTGGTACACCCTCCCACCTACCCTACTCTCACCTATACTACTCACACTGGTACACCCTCCCACCTATATTACTCACACTGGTACACCCTCACACCTACCCTACTCCTACCTGTACTACTCACACTGGTACACCCTCACACCTATACTACATACATTGGTACACCCTCCCACCTACCATACTCCCACCTATACTACTCACACTGGTACACCCTCACACCGACCCTACTCCCACCTATACTACTCACACTGATACACCCTCACACCTATATTACTCACACTGGTATACCCTCACACCTATATTACTCACACTGGTACACCCTCACACCTATATTACTCACACTGGTACACCGTCACACCTACCCTACTCCCACCTATACTACTCACACTGGTACACCCTCACACCTATACTACTCACACTGGTACACCCTCACACTTATCCTACTTCCACCTATACTACCACACTGGTACACCCTCACATCTACCCTACTCCCACCTATATTACTCACACTGGAACACCCTCCCACCTACCCTACTCCCACCTATATTACTCACACTGGAACACCCTCACACCTACCCTACTCCCACCTATACTACTCACACTGGTACACCCTCCCACCTATATTACTCACACTGGTACACCCTCCCACCTACCCTACTCCCACCTATACTACTCACACTGGTACACCCTCCCACCTACCCTACTCTCACCTATACTACTCACACTGGTACACCCTCCCACCTATATTACTCACACTGGTACACCCTCACACCTACCCTACTCCTACCTGTACTACTCACACTGGTACACCCTCACACCTATACTACATACATTGGTACACCCTCCCACCTACCATACTCCCACCTATACTACTCACACTGGTACACCCTCCCACCTATATTACTCACACTGGTACACCCTCACACCTACCCTACTCCCACCTATACTACTCACACTGGTACACCCTCCCACCTACCCTACTCCCACCTATACTACTCACACTGGTACACCCTCACACCTATATTACTCACACTGGTACACCCTCCCACTTACCCTACTCCCACCTATACTACTCACACTGGTACACCCTCACACCTACCCTACTCCTACCTATAATACTCACACTGGTACACCCTCACACCTACCCTACTCCTACCTATAATACTCACACTGATACATCCTCACACCTACCCTACTCCCACCTATACTACTCACACTGGTACACCCTCACACCTATATTACTCACACTGGTACACCCTCCCACCTACCCTACTCCTACCTATAATACTCACACTGGTACACCCTCCCACCTACCCTACTCCCACCTATACTACTTACACTGGTACACCCTCCCACCTACCCTACTCCCACCTATACTACTCACATTGGTACACCCTCACACCTATATTACTCACACTGGTACACCCTCCCACCTACCCTACTCCCACCTATACTACTCACACCGGTACACCCTCACACCTACCCTACTCCCACCTATACTACACACACTGGTACACCCTCACACCTATATTACTCACACCGGTACACCCTCACACCTACCCTACTCCCACCTATACTACTCACACTGGTACACCCTCACACCTACCCTACTCCTACCTATAATACTCACACTGGTACACCCTCACACCTACCCTACTCCCACCTATACTACTCACACTGGTACACCCTCACACCTACCCTACTCCTACCTATAATACTCACACTGGTACACCATCACACCTACCCTACTCCCACCTATACTACTCACACTGGTACACCCTCACACCTACCCTACTCCTACCTATAATACTCACACTGGTACACCCTCACACCTACCCTACTCCCACCTATACTACTCACACTGGTACACCCTCACATCTACCCTACTCCAACCTATACTACTCACACTGGTACACCCTCACACCTACCCTACTCCCACCTATACTACTCGCACTGGTACACCCTCACACCTACCCTACTCCCACCTGTACTACTCACACTGGTACACCCTCCCACCTACCCTACTCCAACCTATACTACTCACACTGGTACACCCTCACACCTACCCTACTCCCACCTATACTACACACACTGGTACACCCTCACACCTACCCTACTCCCACCTATACTACTCACACTGGTACACCCTCCCACCTACCCTACTCCCACCTATACTACTCACACTGGTACACCCTCACACCTACCCTACTCCCACCTATACTACTCACACTGGTACACCCTCACACC
The DNA here is from genome assembly GCF_038048845.1 of Mixophyes fleayi. NCBI lineage: Eukaryota > Metazoa > Chordata > Amphibia > Anura > Limnodynastidae > Mixophyes > Mixophyes fleayi. The sequence goes on from NC_134411.1 coordinate 99,699,211, forward strand.
TACCCTACTCCCACCTATACTACTCACACTGGTACACCCTCACACCTACCCTACTCCCACCTATACTACTCACACTGGTACACCCTCACACCTACCCTACTCCCACCTATACTACTCACACTGGTACACCCTCACACCTACCCTACTCCCACCTATACTACTCACACTGGTACACCCTCACACCTACCCTACTCCCAGCTATACTACTCACACTGGTACACCCTCACACCTACCCTACTCCCACCTATACCACACACACTGGTACACCCTCACACCTACCCTACTCCCACCTATACTACTCACACTGGTACACCCTCCCACCTACCCTACTCCCACCTATACTACTCACACTGGTACACCCTCACACCTACCCTACTCACACTGATAATACTCACACTGGTACACCCTCACACCTACCCTACTCCCACCTATACTACTCACACTGGTACACCCTCACACTTACCCTACTCCCACCTATACTACTCACACTGGTACACCCTCACACCTATACTACTCACACTGGTACACCTTCACACCTACCCTACTACATGGGTTCTGATTGTTTCAGATGGAATCACACACTATACAATGGTTGCTCATTTCGCGCTGCATTAATACATCTTCAGAATTACAAATATGTGTAAATTGTTTCTGCGATAATACAGCTATGAGCGTGACCATATTATAATTCAGATAAGGAGAAAAGTGAGGCTGACCCAATATGCAGCAGATTATTTTATGCTTATATGTACGTTGGATGTGTCCAGTAACTGGGGATGTGCAGATCTGTCTACGTCACGATACAAGTAGGAATGTAAAGGTTTTATGTTCTATATGCACTGGTATCCGTCAGGGCCTAATACTGTGGGGTTTTGGTTGGCTTGTTTCATGCTTATCAACAGCCTGCAAGTTTGATGACTAAAAGGGACCTGACCTAAAAGGACGCTGGGACATTGCCTCACCCAAAGTGGGCGAGATTTGGGAGGACAGGGATCCTAAATTGTCCCAGTTCTACGGTCAGGTGTGTTCTGTAATTTTCCAGGCGAAGTTTTTTTTTTTAAATCCGTGAAACGCTGTGTAATTATTTGCTGTGTGACAATGATAACATTGTTATCAGATCGCTGTGCCTGTCTTTTATTGCTGTATAGAGTCCATCTTGATTATCGTTTTTATTCCTGTATCAAGGGATGGCAGTAAAGATATGACTGGTCCAAAATCTTAGATCGTCAGCTCTTGTGTAACAAATTGTCGTGTGTCATTTTCCACTGGCCTGTTAGGAGACCCCTTAGGAGGTGTATCTTTTGCACCTGCTATAGGGAAGTTCAAATACGCACTGATTATGATGACTAGATGCATGTGCTGCTGATATGGGCGGAAATACACTAGTTTTTCATATGGGTTTTTTTTCCGAAAGGAGTAATTTCCTCCCCTTTTGAGTCCCTAAGGGGCACATTTATCATTTAACGTTGAAATAGAGAAATGGTTATCAATCCTTATCGGACGGATAAGTATTGATTAATTTCTCAAATTTATCAAAACCGGAGTACAGAAACAGCAGTCCCGATAATCTGCTGTTTCTGTGAAAAAAAAAATCATACTTACCAGCGCTGTCTTCGGGTCTTCTCCTTACTCTTCAATTGCGCATGTCCAGTTCCAAGAACTGGACATGCGCACACAGATCCCCTCTCTGTCTCTGCAACTATCGTTGCAGAGAGAGAGCTGTGAGTGACAGGGAGGGATCATGTGATCCCTCCACACATGCGCTGTCCAGCTCTGCTCTCCGGAGCAGAGCTGACAGCATTAGATTTCCTCATGTACGCCAGCTGCAGCTGGCGTACATTAACATGACAAGTTCCCGAAAAAAATGTTTTTTCGGGACTTGTTAGATTGCGGCCAGGAGCAGTCACCATTCTGTTGAATGGTGACTGCTCCCAAAAACGAAGAGGAGTGCAAAGCAGCAGATATCCATGATATCTGCTGCGATGCCCCCTTAATAAATTTGCGGAGGACACTGTGGGACCTTAATTATCCGTTAAAAGCACTATCGTGCTTTATTAAATATGCCCCTAAGTCTTGAAATATATATTTTAATGATGGGAAGATCTTATTTCTATACTGGCTCCGTACTGACGCTGCCCGATGTACTGGAATTCCGTGGTGACAGCCCTGCATCGCTCCCCACATAGACGAGAAGTATGAGACGCGTATTTACGTGGGATTTGGTATTTGAGCGGTCACTGTGTGTGCTTGTCTGTGCCGTCCTGTACTCAGTGACTTGTGGAGGGGGAACGGGTGGGAGCTGGAATTTTATGAATGCTGAGACTGAGGACACCATGAATGGAGGGACAGACACCAGATTTTTGACAAAGACATTGTGTTAACCCTGCTGTGTCTGCAGAAGTACAGTATATGCCTCCGCCTGTAGCTTTCTTGTCTGGTGATTGACACATACAGTAAATTACCGATACATGATATGCAGGATAATCTATATCAATCATGCATTGCATTTGTTCAAATGCCAAGTTGAAGTTGACGGATGTGAATTTGCCAGTCGTGCTGTGTAACTATAGGGTCTATCCGTTAATAAGATTTTCTATTGCTGTGATAAATCTTCGCTGGCTGTAATTTACCAAAAATATGTCGCTGTGGCAGCTGAGCGATGGAGAGGAGTCTTATCGCTGGCCAGGCCCCATGCACGTACACATGAGCTTGCATGGTGGGATTTATGGTCCTGTTGTCAACAGAAATAGAAATGTCAGGCAGGAAGCTTCTGTTTGCTGGTGGGAATATTATTAATTCAGTTTTTGAAAGATTGAGTTTGAGTTGGCGAGAAGACATCCAAGATGAAATGGCAGAAAGACAGTCAGTAACGCGAGACAACACAGATGGTGGGGGCACATTTATCAATATTAACATAAAGTAAAAAATAGTTTTCAATCCTTATCGCAATGATAAGGATTGAACTATTTCTCACATTTATGTACAACCCTGCACGGAAACAGCAGTTCCGAAAAACTGCTGTTTCTGTGATAAAAAAAATCATACTTACCCCCCTCTTCGGAACGCGATGTCCCTGGATCTCCTCCTCGTCATCTTCAGTCTTCTTCTTTCAGCAATTGCGCATGTGCAGTTCACATGCGCACAAACATCTCCCTCGATCTCTGCAGCTATAGTTTGCAGAGAGCGAGCGGTGATTGACAGGGAGGGATCACATGATCCCTCCATACATGCACTGTCCAGCTCTGCTCTTCGGAGCAGAGCTGACAGCACTGAGATTTCTCATTTATGATAATGTACGGCAGCTCCAGCTGACGTACATTATCAAGACAAGTTCCCGAAAAAAATCTATTTTTCGGAACTTGTTAGATTGCAAGAGGGAGCAGTCACCATACTATTGAATGGTGACTGCTCCTCAAAACGAAGCAGAATGCAAAGCAGCAGATATCGTGGATATCTGCTGCGATGCATCTTTAATAAATATGCGGGGGACACATCGGGGCATGGATTCTATGTTAAGTGCACGTTAGTGCACCATCACAATTTGTTAAATATACCCCTGTGAGAGATCAGGAGAGGATAGATAAATTTGTGTATCATCCGCATAGAGATGATACTGAAATCCAAAGGAGCTTATTAGTTTTCCAAGAGAAGTGGTGTAGATAGAGAATAGCAGAGGACCTAGGACTGAGCCTTGTGGAACTCCAACGGATAAAGGAAGCGGAGCAGAGGTGGATCCAGAGAAATTAACACTGAAAGAGCGATTAGATTGGTAGGATGAGAACCAGGATAGGACAGTGCCTTCAAGACCTAGGGATTGTAGCGTTTGTATGAGGAGAGAGTGGTCAACAGTGTTACTTTAGTGTGCCACGGTTGTCAACCAAGTCTACGCGGAGTATATAGTGTCGCTGGAGCCACGTGATCAAGGGCAGTGGCTAGGGTTTGGTGAAAATGGGGTACTACCCGATCAGGGGAGGAGAATGTAGAAATTCATTCCTCGTGTTCTAATACTTCTCTTAATATGAAGAATGTTTCCTTCCTGTATCTTATTAAAATCCTTGATATATATGAAAGTTTCTATCATGTCCCCCCTTTCTCTTCTCTTCTCTAAACGATACATAATACGATCTTTTAGTCTTTCCGGGTAAGGTTTGTGCTGTAGGCCATGCACCATTTCAGTTGCCCATCTTTGTACAGTCTGTAATGTATTTATATCCTTCTGGAGATATGGCCTCCAGAACTGAGCACAGTATCTAGATGAGGCCGTACCAATGACCTATACAGTGGTATTATTATTTCTTTCTTTCTGTACTGATTCCTCTCCCTATACAGAGCATCTGGGATTGAAAACGAGGGGTTCCTAATACTATCCAGACACAGTCTTTGCTGTAGTAATTACAATAGTTCATTGAGTTTTTTTTTAACTGATCATTAGATTTTCTTACTGACAGGAAAGAAGTTGTCATGTTTTATTTACTGACTGTCGTGCTCCTTAGACCACGGGTAGGAAATCTGTGTGTTGCCATGTGGCAACCATTGAAGTTTTGTCAGCCGCCCTTGGGTCTACTAATATAAATAACGTTGTGAAAATAATACTAATGAAAATCAGGGAATGGCTGAAGGTCAGACCCAGCCGTATTAATGTATCCAGCTCCTAGTCATACACTGTAAATATTTATTTTATCGATAAGATGAAATTAAAGCAACCACCCATCCAAATGCCAGTGCTGTGGATACCTGGAATAACCTCTACAGGAATGAAATATGTTCATGACAGGTATGTGTCCAACAGTAAAGAACTGAGAGACAGACAGGGGAGAGGTAATAATCCAACACCATATATAATAAACTCTTCCTCCACTAATAGTCCTCACTCAGTTCTTAATGATCGCTGATTAGATCATCCAGTTTAGTTTTGTATCCGTTTTGGTTTTAGTGAATCCAGTTTTTTGGGCTTTTCCAGTCTCTTAAATGGGTATCTGTGAGGGGGAGAATGGAACGGTGCAATGCTCTGCAGATCTTCTCAGAAGCTGCTAAACCATCTGCTAATAAGTAGTGTGATATATTAGGTGCCTGGTAATCCAATATAGTTTTACAGACCAGAAGTTTCACTTCTCTTGGAATGAAAAACTTGTACTTTGTTAGTAAATAAGCCTTGATTTTATGAGTCTAATTCCAAGTATAATGTATCTTTTAAAGGGGTATTTTTTTTTTAGGGAATCCCCTCTTTATAACCTGTTCCCCCTTTACCTGAATCCAGAAACCAGCGCAATAGACTAAAAGAGTAAGGGGCTGGTTGGGGGGTGCGTATTTGCTTCATAAGGAAGTTGTGGTACATGGGGAGATCAGCAGAAGTGAACTTTAAGTTGAAAGCCCAAAACTACAAAACTGTCAGTCCATCTCTGCCTGCTCAGGATAGCCCCTCCCACCAGACGTAGCAGCCTGATGTCAAGGAGTGGGCACATTTATATCTGTGTATATTATACAACTCTGTCACTCAGCATTTCATTTGTAATTAATGTCAGGAAGTGGAGTTTCTTACTCTTTTAAAATCCCTTGTGATGAGCAGCAGCAAATTATATCTTTCGTCTTTTAGACAATTGAATAGTGTAACAGTTAATGAAAACGAAATAGATTCCTTAATGAGGAGATAGGAGGATCACCCCACAACTAATTTCTCCTATTCTGGAATCGCATATGACCCAAGTCACTCGTCAAACTGCGCCGTGTATCATTTCTATTCTTTAATTACAGGTGCGAAAACCTAACTTGGAAGTTTTATTGTTCAATTCAATGTTCTTCCCTTTATAACATAAATATATATTATAGTAGTTAAAATAAAAAAGGAATAGTCTTCCAAGGGGAACCCTTTTTTTTGTAATTTGAAAGATACAAGTTTAGAGGTTTATACGTTCTGTCTGTTCCTCAAAGGAACAAGTCTTTATCTGTATATTGTATTGATTTAAAAACAATTCTCTACTGTTGGTATAACAGCAGCATCATTATAACTGTGATACAAAGGATCTTATTACTACAGATAGCCCAGTTTAATTGGGAGTAAAGCTGTCTGCAATCTTCATTTATGTAAACAAATCAGAATTATTTACTAACAAACTGTAAATGTGCACTGACTGATGGCAGCCAAATGCTTTCTAGACATGTAAGATAATAGCTGAATAGTTTCTACGGATGACTGCACATTATAGTTTGTTACTAAACATCCCTGTGTTCTGTTAATAAATATGTATTATTTTTTAATAAAAAAATGTTTCAACAAAGGAAAAACCACTTCTCTGGATTTCCACATTTGTCAACAGGCAGCAGCTGAACAGCGCCACCAAATGGCCAAATTAACATAAAAAAAAACATTTAAGAGTGTGTGTTTGGTATTTTACCCAGCGATAATGTTTTGTGGAATCATTCAGACCTGGAAACAACGGTTCGTCGCTGCATAAGGGGGGCCGTGAAGGACAGTGAAACGTGGATGTTCTTAGAAGCTCATAATGGGAATAGCAGAGGATAATCTTGTATCTTGTGACCTTTGCACGTCAGTTATATGCTGTGCGGCTGTTGCCGATATGACGGGTTAAACATTCTCAATATTTATAATATAAATATTTCCTGCCATTTTATATTTATTTCTAGCATTTTTGGGTTGTTGTGATTGAAGCCACATCCCCTTCAATGCTACATTAAGAGCCTGAAAATCATATTGGCTTTGTTTTAACTACTGATCTGCTTAGAATAAGCTGGGAAATCATATATTGATTTGGTCCCCCAACAATTAATACCTTCGTTTCACACATAGTTTTGCAGTAGCTGTTATTTGTTTTCATCCCCGAACCCGATGGGCCTATTTCTTTGTGGGCCTGGTGACTCCTCTTCCTTCTCAATCCTGTTCTTCGCCACATAATGTGTCACTACGGCCGAGGACTGCTTGTCTCCCAAGGGCAATTATTTGGGGAAGGGTCGTTCTTTAATGTTTATCGTAACTTTTTTTTTTTTTTTTCTGTGGATTTTTAAAATATGTCCCCATTGTGTCCTCCAGAGAGATTAGAGTACAGTCTGATATAAATGTATGATAAGAACTGGGTGTGTTTGTATAACCACACACCCAGCTATACCGGTCTGATAGTGCTCTGCAAGGAATTAGTGTGTGTGTGTGTGAACAGATCATTAGGTGCATAGTTTTAAACACTAATCAAATGCTCTGTATCCATTCTCTTGTTACATATGTAATACGCAGTACGTTATAATTATGCATGGATTTGCAGGTACCCAATACTATGTGGTTTTTGTTTTTATACCAGCTGTAAATGTCTGAGTTTGTTTTTATTATGTATGCACAGTACCTTGTCTATGCCAAGTGTAATTATTGGGATTCAACTTCTCTTGTTGTTTATGCTGGATGTGAAATGTAGCATCTACTCTTATTGTAAATGTATAGACATTTTCTCTGGGGGTCTGTATTATTATGTGAAGGCTGGTGGGTTGCCCATCACTGCACTAGACAGATAACTGCTACATGCAGGTGGCTCAGTGGTTAGCACTTCTGCCTCACAGCACTGGGGTCATGAGTTCAATTCCCGACCATGGCCTTATCTGTGAGGAGTTTGTATGTTCTCCCCGTGTTTGCGTGGGTTTCCTCCGGGTGCTCCGGTTTCCACCCACACTCCAAAAATATACTGGTAGGTTAATTGGCTGCTAACAAAATTGACCCTAGTCTCTCTCTCTCTCTCTCTCTCTCTTCTGTGTGTGTATATTAGGGAATTTAGACTGTAAGCTCCAATGGGGCAGGGACTACTGTAAGTGAGTTTTCTGTACAGCGCTGCGGAATTAGTGGCGCTATATAAATAAATGGTGATGATGATACATATAATGATGGCCTTAGTGAAAATATGCACTTTCAGCAGTATTATGAAATTCACACCCCCAAGTACAGAGTATCTTACAATAAGTGAAATGTTAGCAGATGCTTCTAATAATGAGAAATGGTTTCTCTGAAACATTCTGCAAATTATACATTTAAACCGTATTCCTTAGTAGTTTTGTTAAACATTTGGCTACAGGTATCTCCTAGGGGTATATTTACTAAACTGCGGGTTTGAAGAAGTGGAGGTGTTGCCTATAGCAAACAATCAGATTCTCATTAGCATTTTATTTAGTGCATTCTACAAAATGACAGAATCTGATTGGTTGCTACAGGCAACATCTCCACTATTTCAAAAGCGCAGTTTAGTAAATATACCCCCTAGTCATAAAAAAGTATTTAAACCGTATATATGTTATTAGGATACTACTTATATGGACTAAAAGTTCTTCACTGAAGGATGTGTACATCAGGCAGTGCATAATTGTAGAGATATTATGTTTTATTGGCAATAAGCGAGTATAGGATATTTTGTAACAAGGTGGTTTATGGTATTGGCAACAAATTGATATGTGATATTGGCAATAAGATGGTATTGACAGTAAGATGGTCTGTTATTGGCAATAATATGTTATTAGCAATATATTAACAGGCATCATACTGATTTTTTAATTTATTTTTAAATTTTTATTCTTTTGCAGCACTTGAGAGAACGAGTAAAACAGTACGAGCCTGCGAAGAGCCATCCCAGCTCCACGTCCGGAGTTCAATTTAAAACCTTTAATCCCGAGACGGTAAGAGATTACACCCCTTGCATTCCTATCGAGACCTCAGAGATTGGGGTTCATTACAGCACTGCTTCTTAACCTACTTCAAATAACCGTGTACTAACAAGTAAATGAAAGTAGTATTTCAAAATGAACTTGTATGCAAACCAACCCTCCTGAAAGGTATAATGTTATATAAACACAAGATATTTAACTTGTATGCAACAGTAAATTCAGGAAAAGGGAAACCGAACCAATGGGTCTTGAAAAACTCTCCCTGGCTGGTATTGGTTAAGAATCTTTGGATAGGGGGTGTCATTGATTTGAGGGCTGGCGCTGGGCACTAGAAGTGGGGTAACCATTAGGGCCGGGGGGGGGGGGGGGTGGGGGGGGATTGTATGAAAGATAAAAGCACACTTTGCGAACGGGAGAGACCTGAAGCTGAAGCTAAGGATTCAGCCACCGCTTTGAAGAATGAGAATGTTCTCACTTGTTTGCTATTGGTACCAGCTTAATATTTCTGTTAATTAATCCTCTCTCCTCCCCCTTCTTGCGGTCCTCACTTTTGTGATGCCATTGGCTGCAGTATGCAAATGAGAGGGTGGAGCCAATTTTTGCAGCATTTTAAGTGTTGTAAAAGAACGGTGACATGAAAGTTACCCACGGGGTCGAGGTAGAGTTACCAGGAGGAAATGATTGAGCCCAGGGGGACAATAGGTCCTGCTGCCAAATCGAGGTGACAAGCTTGCTGGGCAGGCGACATCAATGGCAAGGTCAGGGACTTTAAGTAAACTATCAGAAACCCAAAACAAAGCCGAATGTCAATAATGCCAATTAACGATTAGGCAGGATTGGGGTTCGCTAAATGAGTCCTACAGACAGTCGGACCTTCATCAGAGCCCTGAATGAGCACAAAGCCTCCTCTTTGTATAAGGGATATGACAAGGTAAAGGTGGTTCATCCCCAAAGCCTGGATTGGTGAACCTCTTGTACGAGACTGAAGATTGATGACAACATAATATGCGTCCGTGGAATAGGAAAGGCGCCTATTACAAATGCGCAGTAATTCAGGATCATGTGAGCGAGGATCTGAACCGATGTCAGAGCTGTGGGCCAATAACAGACGGGATGGATGCAGGCTTTGTGATACATAAACGGCTGCAGCCTACCGCAAGATCCTACAGAAGGAATCCTCCTCTGCCTGGTGCTGGAAAGAGTTAAATCTGCCGATCATATAATAAGAGCAGATGGTTCATATTTGGGTGTAAGGGTCATGTTGGATGCTGGTGATAAAGCACGCTATGCTAAGGTGTAATACAAGCCCTGGTACAAGAGTCCTGATCTTCTTGTCTAATGCTGTTCATGTCTGTACACTAGCAGTGTTACAGTTCAAGGGTGTGACACTGAACGATAGGAGTGCTCCTCGCTGCTGTTTATATCCTATTCTCAGTAACACTTATTTCTATAGCGCCAACATATTCCGTAGCGCTATACTATTGGGAACAAATCACAGTAATAAAAAAAAAGACTAAGTATTGACAGATGGACAAAGATATAAGAGAGCTCTGCCCGTAAGCTCACAATATATAAAAACTGTCATAATTGTCCAACCAAAGTGTCCTATATTTATTTATGTACTGAACGTACTCTTCTGCCTGCGAGCAGACCTTATACAACGGCCAACAAACGTATTTCTAAGCTGTGAAATGAGAAAGGCAGCCACACGCGTTTCTTCGTTTAATTCATATCCTCGGAATAATATGTTTTTAAAATGATTTGTTATAAACTTTGCTGCTGTCTTCTGGTAGAAACATGGGCATATATTAAGGTAGTGTCTTGCCTATCTACTTGTGAGCTGAGGATTTCAGCTGACATGTATCAGTTCAGTTTGGAAAGACAGAAGTACGGGCTGCCACCCCCTCCTCTCACTACAAGAGAACTTGACAGGCAGCCACTATTATTTTTAATAATGTTACTTTGCCACAAGTGTGAGTATACTTTGTGGCAGGAAAGTTTTTTTTGTTTTTTTTCTTCTGGAAAATACTTTGAACGTTTGGTCAAATCTGTACACAGAATCTTGTACTTTGTTCTGACTTCTCACCGGCGTCCTGTTTTATCACCCACGTGTGCAGGGCCTAGTGGTACGGATAAAAGGTATAACAGCATTTTGAGGATAATCTTATCAATTGGAGGATATAGATAGGGGGAAATAAAGCAGTCATCTGCTTTTAAATGTTATTTTTCCAACCTGACAACACAACAATACAACTAATACATGGAACGAGCAGAAATTTTATTTTCATAACATTGGTGCACCTAGACTCCCATTAAGATCCCTTGACGCGGTATTTCTATAGCCAGAGGGACGTCATGAGAAATAAATAAAATATAACTTCTATTGATGTAATAAAATGTAATAAAATAAAAACAAGAATAAAAATAGCGAAAAGTTAAAGTGCTCGTGAATACACAAAAAAAGTGATCTTAAAATCACTGGATGCACTAAAATAAAAGGAGGTTTAAATGCTGATACTGATAAAATGTGATACTTTTGTGAATTCAGTATTTACAGAATTAACTTTGACTTATATAATCGATTAATATTCAGTCTCTAGGTTAATCTGTATGGCTTACACCACATCCTAAGAGGTCTTTCTCCTATTTATCTTGCTAGAAGAGATATATCTTCTTCACAGAAATATGCATCTCTCTTATATATAGTGGTTGGATATTTTTGTGACGCATTTTCCCCACAAAGGTAGTTAACAGTCAGACCATTTATCTGACCTAAATTTCTCTCTTCTCAGATAAAACTTCAAACGGGGAGTGATTTGCTAACTGTCTCCTAGTCGCTCCATACTGGCTTTGGGTTTAAGGAGCTGCACAATTAGATATAAGTATCCTCCTATATAAGCTAATAATAAAAGTGCATCCAGCGAGACCCGACGCGTTTCGCTATGCTTTTTCAAAGGCCCAACTCAATACAACGAATAACAATCAAGGTCGCCTACAAACTGGCAGCGCAAATTCTGCAATCGCCGCACATTATTGCTGTTGTACAAGTCGCGCTTGTGTTTTTGGGCTACCATTATGGTTTTTGCTCAATAAAATAGTGTTATCTGCTAAATGTGTGCTCCAGAGAATGGATTATAGTTCCTTTAGGCGAGATAGCCGCAGCTTTCCACTGGATTAATACTGAAACCATTAAAACACGATTTTTGGGTTTAGTGATGTTTAAATTGGGCTGAAGATGGATGGTCACCCTGAATCCTTTAAGGGGATCCCTTTTTGTAGGAGTTGGTTTTTAACTGCTAATGGATGACCCTATTTACTGATTATACTAGTGACGGGCAGCTTGATACACATCAAGGGTGCCCCTTGCAGCCCACCAACCTTCAAATGTGTTATAAAAAAAAATACACTGCCCCAAATTGACTTGTGCACCCCCACGACACTCATCCCAAAAGGAAAACACATCCACTCAGACCTTGCAGTTGCTACAAAATGCCCTAATTACCCTCAGGCTTTCAGATCATACATGTACTCCAAAACTCCTTTCAGACTCCCCTTCCCCCCCCCCCCCATGTGTCATTCAAACCTCCCACTTGCCCCTCCCTCACTGGCAGTAATAGTGACCACCCACTACTTATCTAGTAACTTAACTTGTTTGCCACAAACTAAATGCCACATTAATTTTATGAGTTCCATCTTGATTAACTTCCATCCAGAGAGCGCAGAGGAAGTCATGTGATGTGAAAGTCGGCTGCTCCAATCACATTCAGTCTTCATTCTCTGTGTCGTACAGAATAAATCACAGTGAGGGCTTAGAGCTGGGGTCCGCAGGTCCGCAGGTCCGCAGTCGCCCATTGCTGATTTAAATAAGAAAGACTTTCAGTGGAACGTGACTCACTCTGCCAGGGTGCATCTTATAACCCCTCCACATACATATGTTTCCATACACTAATGTATTTTAAATTTTAGGGAAATTTTTTTGACATAATTAAAGTTGAACAGTACAGAAGGGGGGGGGGAGAAGCTGAAATGAATGAATTGGGGGAGATGTAAATGTGATAACAGGATGAGATTTGAACAGACATCTTTACTTCAGCAAATCATATTTATTTCAAAAATGTCCCAGTAATGTAATAATTATTCAAACATGCAATATAGGCCGGCATGATGTCAACCTGCTCTGATTAATTAAAGACCTCAATCCGAGCAGTATTTTGGGAGAAAAAATGGAAAACTTGAACTAGTGGTATTTGGAGTCTGATTTGCCATTTTTAGTTTTTCCACAATGAAAAATTTCGGCTAAATCAACAAACATAGACCCAAATTGGATTCTTGGGGACAATTCCAAGGAACAGAGACTGGGTATGTACATTAAAATGTGATCTATGATATATAGTCTCTCTTGCAGAAAATCTTGTGAATTAACCTTAGGGAGAAGACGATGGACAGAGAGACTTACACACCTGTCCATCTATTTACTATTCAGCACCAATATATCAGCTACAAGGTGTCTGCTGCCAAAATATATTGTTGTAACTTCATGTTTTGTATTTTTATCAAAATTATTTTTGGATGTAGATGATTGTTTTAAAACCTGACCAATTGCTTTCTTTGCAGCTGGACATTGCTGGTATCGTATGTTCGTGTTGCATGTTGTTTTCTCCCACATGCATGCTTTTATCTGTGATACGCTATTGTATATTGCCTGCTATCAGCTGCCTCACCTTGACGGGTACATCGCAGCACTACAAATCATTTTCACTGTTTTGTCCATTTTACCAGAGGTGGTGGGTGGGGGAGGGGGCGTGATGTCGGGGCCTACTCCGTCGCCTTCCTCTGAGTTTTTTTTTTTCTATTTTTTTTTTCATTGACTCTGGGCCCTTAAGTTCTTTTGGAATGTTTGGGAACCAGGTATGCCGTGGTTAGGCTAGTGTGTACAGGCTGGGGGGTGTACAGGGTGGGGGGTGTCCAATGTGGGGTATGGGGGTGTTCGGTTGTTTGTTTCTGTTTTGGAGGTTAGTGCATTGCGTTTATTTGCATGCCGCTGTCTCTGTACTTGTTTTGGGTGCTCTCGGGTCCTTCTTTTTCTACATCAGATAAGAGGGATATTCGCTCTGCTCCCATTTCATTATCTATTCCACTCACAATGGTACCGGACCGATTTATGACCAAAGAACCTTGTATTGTACAGTACATAAGTGTCTCCCTTGTCTAATGGACAGAGTCCAAGTTGATTCCCAAGGCAGATTTGTGTTTCTAAAAGCTACAATGAACTCTGTTGAATTACGGCTTTTTAGTAGTGCGTATGTATCGCCTCCATATAGTAGCAATGTCCTAAAACGCTGTGGCGAGTTCATGACTTCAATAATGTAATGGACATGGACTCTGACAGGTTGTGGGAGCCTCTAACCTCTGACGTTACTAGTGATTTGGCCTTTAAAAACCTGGTCACTGAGATGGGCCTTGTAGATGTGTGACGATTAAGGCCCCCTAATTCTATCCAAAATTCCTGTTTTCTCTCCATCTCACAATGCATTCTCCAGAATCGATGTAGCGATTATCTCTATCCTACTGGTACCTGCTGTGCCTAAGGTAGAATATACACCGCGCAGAATTTCTGATTACTCCCCTCTTCTGTTACATGTTAATTACACTATCGCCAAGGGTCAGGCCTGCCGGAAATTATAACCTATTTTGGTTCTATCTAGTGGGAGCGGGTTCTCAGTTGGTTGCTCAATGGGTGGGCTTCTTTATCATGAATATTCATACTCGAGACCCCCAGATATCTGGGACTCTTTCAAGGCTTGTCTTCAGGGCAACTTGATGGATACAGTTACTGAGCTCAAAAGATGTTCTAGAGATAATAGCAGGAGTTGGAGCAAACTTGTAGGGCTCTAGAGTCTCTCTACATTGAAACTCGTTCCTATAATTCCCTCCTCGATTGGGTTTCTTCCCAGGGTGGACTGATTACCTACTAGGTAAATTGAAGAGTAAATTGCTCTTCAGCAAACATGTCCACTATGTGGAGGCAGATAGGGCTGTGATTATAAATGATAGAGGAGTTAGGCACTTCTTGACCATCGAAAGAATTGACCATAGCTGAGGTTCTTCAGAACTTCTACAGAGAGATGTATAAGGTTAGGGCATATTGTAGCGTGAGGAACCTCTATCTGTACTCGGACAGAATCTATCTACTGCCACAGTCGGCTGATAATAGACTTCCCGTTCACATTGGAAAAGGTCAACGATAATGTCCTTTCCCAATGCTAAGGCCCCGGGTACTGACGGCCTTCCAATAGAGCGTACCTTACTCCCTGTTGATTAGGAAAATTTGGAAGAGACCAGACTGTCCGAAATGTGGTGACCCATGGGTCACATTCTGGCATCTCTTATAGCAATGCCCTAGAATTCAGTCCTTATGGTCTCGAGTCCTTCGGTGTATTAACAGAACTGTACCGTTATAGTGTCCCGGACACATGCCCTTTTGTCCTGCAGCTGGAAGATATGTTTAATAGAGCAACGCAACAATATATAATGTGTTTGTTAGCCAAGGTCTGCATTGCTAGATTGTGGATGGATCCTGCTAGTTCTCATGTTCATGATTGGATTAAATTAGTTAATGATACGGTAGGTCATAAACGATTTGTCTATACTACTAGAAATGCCCCTGAAGTATAAAAATATTTGGTGACACTGGCTAGTCTCCAGGTATGCCTCACCTTCATTGGAGAGACCGTCTCTAGTGGATTGAAGCCATGGGCACCCTTGTGTGTGTTTCTTGATCTCCTTGCTCTTCGCCAAGCCCCCCCCCCCCCCCCCCGCCCGCCCACATTGTTTTCATTTCCCAATATCTCGCTATTATATATATCCTGGTATCATGCGTATTGCTGTATTTCTGTTACCATTAAATGCTGCACCTGCAACTACTTCATTCTACAATGCGGATGTACCTTATATGTTTGTTTGCTGCCAGTCCCTGTTTTTACTGCCTATTTTTGTTTTAAAAACACTGGCTAAAAAAAAAATGACCTATTGATAAACTGGTAGTAAAAAATATAGCGGAACGTTATGTTGGGGTCAGCGAGGTCCGTCTGGGTGGAGATCATCTCCTACTCACCTCCTATCCTCTCTTTCTACGTCGTCACTTACAGTCCTTCTCCGCATCCTCTGTACTTATTTCAGTCTATTACCCTTCCTGTTTCAGGACTTGGTGGACTGGGAGAAACCGCTGCTTTGGCAAGTGGGTCACCTGCGGGAGAAATATGACGAGTGGGTACATCAACCAGTGGACCGACCCATCCGACTATTCCAATCAGACTTTGTGGAGTGGTGTTCCAAAACTGCCTGGTAAGGGCTCATCTTATCTGTATGTTCTCTCTGTTCCCCCTTAAAAAACCTGGGTTAGATATTAAACGACACAACTCTCTACATTTATGGGAAAATAAAAATTGGCCAAAACCCTCAACTCGCCTGGCCGTCCATAAGATACAACCAATTTGGCCACCAAAAATAGGACCTATCCTATCAAAATTGAGGTTTTTGCTGGTTATGGAACTTTAAAAACTTAATATATTTTTTACTTTTAAGAATAATAAAATACAATTGATATTTATTACATAGTAGTGTGGGAGACACGTATTAATGTCTTAATGAAAGAAGAAACATGTAAATGATTATTCCTAAAGTTATCAGCCATCCTTTTATATGACTATATGGCGCAAGTAAAGCCGTTTCCTTGATAGCGGAACTCTTTGATCCATCTTGGATTTAGGAACTTTACTTAATATGAAATTATGAATTATGTTATGTCTCCGGCTGTCTCCCATTCTGTATCTTACACCCTCTCTCGTCCTCCTTTTTTCAGCCTCTGTAGTTGATGGGTCCTCAGTAGTCTCTCTCCCTCACGTTTATACATTATCTCTTGCTCCTCTGCTTTGTAGTTACAATATATTTGTCCTTCTCTTACTGCTTACTAGCAACAAGATTGGCAGTTGAGATGTACATTATACACAGTAATCTGTAGCCTAGAGACAATAGATTTATGGACAACACAAACTTGGCAACGGGCAGATAGAGCCTCCTTTGACTGGTTTATGTGTTCGTTTAGCCCGTCTAAAGGCAGGTTATGTCCCCAGTGGGTATAGTGTGGTTTGGCTAGATAAAAATTAGCAGCCAAATGTAATCTGTGTTCAAACACTTCATCCAGCCTGTTGATCAATATTGGTATGGAAAAGTGATCATCCTTCTTGTAGAATTGCAGTAACAAACCCAGGATGTGATTTAGTCTTTGTAGAAATATACAAGAGACTACGAGGCTCTAGGACCATTTACAAACAATAGCTTCCTTGATCTAGTCTGCATTTGGTACAGAGGCAGAATTTTAAGGCCTCCTTTACTCCCATTGCTGTAGAGTAGGAGAAATGTTCTCAATTCGGGACTCTGTGAAGAACCTTTCGACATCTGAGCATAAAAAACTTGCACTAAGGTTGATTGTCTCCATTCAGAAGGAGATAAAGTAAAGATCTGCAGGACAGCGTCCTATCTAGCATGAAGACGGAGTACATTCTTTAGATACTTCTATGTCATGATGGGAAACCAGAGTTTGATGAGCTTGGCTCTCTCTCCCTCTCCTGGCCATAAAAAAAATATTTTGGCGACAAGTACAATAGAATAAGGAAATGATTCTTCCTTAAATGTAGATCTCAGATAAAAAGACACTGATCTATTTTTGAGTTACTTGACAACATGAATGATCTTCTGCCCATGTGACTTCCTGTAGGGTAACACATCAGAAGACCGACACTTCGGATAAAAACTAAATCTTGGCTTAACGGCTGAGCATAGACGTTTAACGCTAGTCATGAACAGTGGTCATAGCTGATGTGTTATTTTGCATTACCTGTCTCAATGATACATTATGAAAACCTTCTATACCTAGGAATAAGCTGCAGATCTGAAAATACTATACTGGTCCTGGAACAGGAGATGTTTCAGAAGGTAGATTGAAGGACAAAAGGACTACCTCTATGGAGTAACAGGGACTAGGACTTTTCGATCACCAAGGAAGGATAGTGACATCTGCTTGATGATTCTATTTATTATCTAGAGCAGGCCTGTCCAACCTGCGGCCCTCCAGGTGTTGTGAAACTACAAGCCCCAGCATGCTTTGCCAGTAGACAACCTGTTGATAGCTGGAAGGGCATGCTGGGACTTGTAGTTTCACAACATCTGGAGGGCCGCAGGTTGGACAGGCCTGATCTAGAGCAGTGACTCCCAACCAGGGATTCGTGAACCCCCTGAGGGTTTCTTTAAGTGTTCCCTGGGGTTTCCCAGGAAAAAAAAAATCAGTAATGGCCGCACTATTGTTCTCAAGTGGATGGATCTACATGTGATGCGTCTCCTGTCAGGTGACCTATCAAGTCCGGCTAGAAAGGGAGGAGGTAGAAATATCAATGTTTCTGTCACCAGCTGGAGAGCTGCAGGTTGGCACAGATTTTCTGTAGCTAGCAAGGTACTTGTAGTTCTCCAGTATCTGGAGATATGAAACGTCACTGTAGTAACAGTGGAGTCTATTCCTTTTTGCAGCTATGTCAGTGGGCTAGATAGCTATTTTTGTTGAGCTTGAATCTGTGTGCACCTTTATTTGCATTTTCTTCAGGGGTGGGGGGCCCAAGGACTAATGTTGCATGCAGCCCACTCATTCCTTAAAAAGCCCCCCGGCTAGAGGGCTGCAGATCACTGAAGTGCATGGTTTACTAACCAGAAACAGGCACAATTTTCAACAAGAATAAACCCATGTTTTCTACCTAGTAAATTACAAATATAAACAACGTGAGCTAATCGCCTATTTCTGGTTATGATCCACAAAGGTTCATTATCGTTATCTTTATGACCAATAAAATGATAACCTCACGAAAGGCAAGAAAATATAATGATGATGATTACATCAAAATTGGTTTCACATACTGTGTATTTGGCATCAAGAGCAACCAGTCCCACAGTGTGATGTTTGTGCTGATACGCTGTGAAACATTTGGGGGTTCCCAAGGAAAAAAATAAAAATCTGTAGGTGGTTCCCAGTACAAAAATGTTTGGAAACCATTGTTCTAGAGCATTGGGCAATATCGGAGGGTGGAGACAGTACCCGCTATCCTTGCTTTGGATTTTGAAAACTCAATGTTGAGTCCTAGAGGTAAATGTATCAAGCTGCGAGTTTCCGGCAGGTTTGAAAAGTAGAGATGATGCCTATAGCAACCAATCAGATTCTAGCTGTTATCTTGTAGAATGCACTAAATAAATGATAACTAGAATCTGATTGGTTGCTAAAGGCAGCATCTCCACTTTTCAAACCCGCAGCTTGATACATTTACCCCCTGAAGTCATGAGGTCTGTAGGTGAAAATTCCAATTCCATCCTGAGGATCTTAAGAGACATCCTGGTCTACATCCTGCCCGTGGATTATCTATCAGCCTGCTGAGGAATCCGACAAGTATTTCAGATATCTCCTATTAGGTCCTGAACGATTTTGAATGGTCCAGATCATACCCATGGAATAGATAAATCCCAACATTCATGGAAACTCTGAATCTGCTGAAGAATAAGACAACTACGTCCGATATCGGTAGACGAGGTGGTTTCCTATAGCTTGCAGCCTGTGCTCTATTCAGAGAGCTATCTATCGTGTTAATAAAATATAATTCCTGTTTGGAGATCTCAGCTATTTGATGGTGTTTAAAAATATCATGATCATTTATACTCCGATCTTCTAATGGAAGGATAGTGGAGCTTGGTAAAGAGCCCCCAATTACTTTGTGTTGGGTAGCCAACCAACCAAACAGAAAAACGTAGCTCTAACTCAACAGTGAATGCCTTATGGAATAAAGACTTAATTACCTTGAAAAGAGGCTTTTCTTTCTTTCTGGATGAGAGATGCTAATAATATTTCCGCAAACACAGGAGGCTGCCATTTTGTGGGTTGGACCCATATACATGAGGTTACAAAGAACCAGAGAAATCACCCGAGGCATGAGGCACTAGCTCTTAGCGAATCGATTGGCTGCACTTTTATGAATATTGATTCAGTTGACAAAATGGCTGCCTCCGTTTCCTGCAGGCACACTTCGAAAGAGGGGCGTGCCTTTTGTTCTGTAATTGTGCCAGTAAAATCCATAAAATATAAGTCTGCTCTGTATATCAGAGCCACGGATTAATATAAGTGTAATATATACGTATAATTATAATATTTATACCC
The DNA here is from genome assembly GCF_038048845.1 of Mixophyes fleayi. Lineage (NCBI taxonomy): Eukaryota > Metazoa > Chordata > Amphibia > Anura > Limnodynastidae > Mixophyes > Mixophyes fleayi. Next base: position 99,719,108 of record NC_134411.1, read on the forward strand.
GCCCACACATCTGAGGAGGCGGAGCTGGGAATGTGTTGGCTATTGGTAGATCACTGCTATGAAACCACACAAATAGATTTAACTCTGTTTTGTCCCCTGTTCAGGTACATAGTGTTGTCGGTGTGGTCTCCAGTCGTCTTATATTTAACCTGGTATTGTCTCTCAGAGCTGTCGCGGGGGGACACACGGCTCTTTGCATCATTCACCAAAGGTATGGAAGCTAGGTATTAATTATCTCTGTCCCTCAATGCCAGGGTGCGTGGTATACCATGTACAACCATACATAATCTGGGGTTGAGCGCAGTCCTTTCCATTTTTTCGACAACCATACAGCGGCCAGAGGATGGATTATGGAGAGTTTGGTAGTCCGGTAATTATAGCATGTTATTACCATTCAGATCGGTGACTATTTCCAAGCCATTAGCTTATTGCAGAGTGTTGTGTTGGAAGGTCTTGTGTCAAGTCTAAGCGATTACCAACTGTAGGTGAGCAGAAATTTAAGGATAAATAACACTTACAGTCAAACATTGCTTCGCTACTAAGACCTAAGCATACCTGCCAGCATTTCTGATTTGAAATATATTCCAATTAAGGCCACACCCCTCATCCTCCCAAAAAATTCTGCTCCACATTAGCCACATCCAATTGGGCAAAGCCAAACCCTGTTTGGATATACCAAGCTCATTTTGACTTCCAAAGGTAGGGACTAATGGCAAGTAAGCAGAGATCAAGCAAGTAGAGTCTACTCCTGGAAAGTTCTTTCCAGAAGTAGAAGCTGGTAATGTGATCTGGGCAAATAATGCAATGTATTAATAAATGTACTTTTTCTAGCTTAGCGTCTATGCGCTGTCATTGTGCAAAATTAAGCAAAGTCCTCTGGATGCAGACTGGATATAGCCGTGGGATTGCCCCAGTATCCATAGATCGCCCCCCCCCCCACCCCCACCCCATTTCTAGGTGTGTGCTTATGCACACATGTCTCTCGCGGAAGATACGTCTGTAAAGGAGAAGTGAGCCTAAGTTTGCAAGGAGGATGAAAAAGCGTATAGACTCTCACTGTGCAAACGTTACACTGTGAAGCACTGCACCTTCCCTGTTGGAAAACCTCCATCCAGACTTCTGCTGTTCCACAATTGCCATCATCGTACACTGCAAACCCCTGCACTTTGGGGGAGATCCGGCACCTTGCAAGTCGTTATTGAGGCCAGCCGGAGGTAGACCGTTTCGGGGCTGAACCATTACTGATGAGAATGTATCTTATCAATTCACTAGGAACCAGGGCGATCGCTGAGACGCCTTACCCAGTGAAGTCAATAGGCTGCGTTATCTGGAGTATTGATTCAGCCCACACAGTATCTGCCTCCTGTGCGTAGGCAACATATAGATTTAAATGAGATTGTTTAGCATTAACACGGAATTTACACAATACAAAAGGTTAAAAAGTTGTCCACGAATCAGGGGGTGAATGGTGCTAATTTCTCCAATCCTTGATTTCTCAGATTACTCAATCCCAGTCCCAGTGTTCGTCTTCTTCCCCCTCTTCTTCATTGGGATGATGGTTTGGAGTCTCATGGAGTACGGAATACACAGATACATATTTCACATGAACCCCCCCGCCAACAACTACTTTCTCATCACCCTGCACTTTATGCTGCATGGACAGCACCATAAGGTGAGTGTGGAGGGGGGTGTACACCAATGTATGATAACCGCTAACTGAAGCTACCTTATCTTAAGAGCAAACCCAAGCGTTGCTTCTGAGCTGTAGAAGGATCTTTTTATTTTCCCAGAACCTAAACAGTGCACTTATTCTCGGTGCCTAGTTTAATGCAAGGTCCTAGTTTGGATTTGTATTAAGTATATATTATATTATTGTACTATAAGTTAATTGTAGTGTTCTATGATTGTTATTATTACAAATGGAATGGATGGCAAAGAAAAATATGGTCCTCTTGATGGACCTGAAGATTAGACAACTAACCTTTAAGTCTCTTAGACTTTATATAGAGCAGATATTACATTTAGTGTACAGGAGAGGGGCAATTAGTGAATAGTGATCAAAATATTTTAACAATTAACTTGAATTTCAATAAGAAGTAGACTGTAAATTTGTACTCTTAAATAAAAGATTGAAGACCAGATAAGGCAGGGAGAGTCTTAAAATTGTTAAAACCAAAAAAGGGACTGAAAATTCACTATGAAATACAAGGAGTTTAGCAAAATGTGTAAAGGGGGAAACTAGGTTAGCAAAGACTAAATCTGAAAAATGGAAAATCTAATCCCAGAAGGATTTTGAAAGATGTATACGGGAAGGAAAATAAAAACATAATATTTTGTAGTTAAATGGTATTGTGGAAAAAAATAATTGTAGTAAATAGAGAGAATGCTGATATTATAAATATGTTTCTTTCATCTGTATTAACAGAGAAGAATAACATACCAGGAAATAGGTTTTGTAGCAATATCCTATGCACCACATTAAATTACTTGTCTAATACAGGACAATAGATAAAGCACATGTCCCAAGCGACATACACCCAGTGTGCTAAAGGAACTTAGTTCAGTAATTTATAGATCACTGTTTCTTATATAATCGGGTCAGTGCCACAAGATTGTCGGATAGCAGATATGACCATTTTATGTTCAAAAATGTAGGTTTATGCACCTAGGTCATGGTGATATCTGTGCTACTTGCACACATTTGGGGAAAACAAAGATGGATAAGGACCTTGGAATACTAGTTGTCAGGGAGCGGAGCACCAGCTCCCAGTGCCAGGCACTGGCTATAAAGGTGAATAACATTCTGAGACGCATAAAAAATTGGCTCAATGCAAACATGGTATTCCCATTATATAAGTCACTAGTAACTCCATGCGGGGTGAAGTTTGTGGCACCTTACTGTAAAGAAGGACATAGGAGACCTCAAAAGTGTTTATTTTATAATGAAAATTGATTAGAAAGGTTTGTTTACTTTGTGGGACAAAAGTTATTTTAAAGTTAATGTTTATAAATATATCTGAGGTCAGTATAAAGATTTGTAAGATTTAACTCTTTGTACCAAGGAAGATACCGCAGACAAGGAGTCCATTCATTACAAATAGAAGGAGGAGGGTTTACCATTAGCATAGGGAGGGATTCTTTACTGTAAGGGTAGTGACGTTCTGGAATTTATCACTATAAAAAGTGATGATGGCAAATTCACGAAAACATTTTTTTTTTTTACTATATGTCTCTATAGTCAATAACATTTTCATTTCTTATTTGTTTTTTCCATTATTCCTGGAGGTAGCATTTACCTTGATACTTATTACTTACTCATGTAGTTTAGTTAATTAAGCAATGAATTGTTACTGTGCAATGTATTTATTTTTAGGGTGTTTTTTTTTTGTTTTTGGTTATCACCTTAGTTTCCGTTGCCGTTATCATTCTATGCAAACAAGGGAGGTGATCTACAACCGCATTATAGTTGTGTAAAAAATAATATTTCGTTTTTTATTTACGATATTTTCTCCTCCTTGCTCTCCTAGGCTCCCTTTGACAGCTCCCGCCTGGTGTTCCCTCCGATCCCAGCATCCTTTGTGATCGTACCGCTGTACGTTATCCTGCAGATACTGCTTCCTCCTGTGCTGGGGCTCTCCCTATTTGTTGGGGGTCTTTTTGGATACGTTGCATATGACATGACCCATTACTATCTACATTATGGCTCCCCTCCCAAGGGGTCCTACCTCTCCTGGCTCAAGTCCTACCATGTGCGCCATCACTTTGAGCATCAAAAGACGGGTATGTAGCGGACGCTTCTTATTTCTTTGTGTGTCTGTTGCGTCTTTCACTTCCTGTATTTCCTAATTGGAGGGACTTATAAGTATATGAGTTTGTCACTGGTCTGTGTAGGAGACTGGGGATTGGCCATTATGAGACAAAGGGCAGCCAATGAGAGAGGACAGTCGTCCCGTTCTGATCTATGACACTGATTCACAGGATGCTACTGTATCCTATTTAGAGTCTGGTGCTGCTGCATCATAGTAATCTGTTCTACTGATGAATAGGTCTTAAGACACTTCAAAGAAAATAAAATAAAATATTTTTTTCAACAAAAGAAGAAAGGTGGGCAAAAGTAATTCTAGAATACCCATTGGCCAACCAAATAGTTAAAAACAGAAGGAAACAATATAAAAAAAGCACAGTAAGAAGAGATAGATAATCTATATTTTAATAACATTATATGTTTATACTAGTGACTTGCAGAACTTGTGTTGATACAAAATATTGGAAAACTAAATACCGTCTAGCAAGTAGTAACAATACAACCTGCTACCTCTATTCCCCTCCTGACATCACGTCACTGCCCCTGTTACATGCAGCCCTGTCCTCACTAACACATCACTCATCTCCTGATATACTCTGTGCTGCTGGGGACCCTGCTCCTTCCACTATATAACTCTCAGTCTGTGGCTTCCTGCTGCCTCCATTCCCCTCCTCACATCATGTTACTGCTCCTGTCACATGCAGCCCTGCCCTCACTAACACATCACTCATCTCCTGATATACTCTGTGCTGCTGGGGACCCTGCTCCTTCCACTATATAAATCTCAGTCTTCGCTGACAATCAGGCCTGTCCTCACAGACACAATAAATGATTGTGTCACTCATCTCCTGAAATACTCTCTGCAGATGTGAGCATTCAGGTGATCTCATTGGTTAAACAAGTAGGGGATGAAGATTGATACAAGCTGTCTTGACTATAGTCTTTACTGCATATTTCTACAAGTTACCAAGTCGCTTGCTTCATTCTACATTCTAATCCACTGATAGGTTGTCTGCAGTGTAACTATTTTATAGAAAATAACTTGCAATACTAGCATGCTTTGGAACCTAACCCATCTGCAGACCAGAATCCATAACAGACAATTCTTGAAGAAAGGCCAAAAATAGATTAAAAATTAATCTGTAGTGAGCATCCAGTATGCATGCACTGGTTATAGATTAATATATTTATGATCAACCCCAGTATCCAGCTAGGTTCATTGAGGCCATTGAGCAACACTGTATTTCCACGGCATTGGCAGTCTTTGCACTGGCCGTTGATACACAAAACAGACCAAAACAGTTTAAACTAATTTTAGTTTAGTAATGAGCTAGCCTTTCTGGCTGTTATGGCAGCGTTCAGGGCGGACTTTTGGGATTCTGAGGAAGTAGAATTGTTCTAATGAGATTCCAGTTACTAACTATCATATGTTTTTTTTTGTTTTTCCCCCCCACCTAGGTTTCGGAATCACTAGCACAATATGGGATCGTCCGTTTAATACACTTATCCCTGAAGATGCAATTAAGGATTACTAGGTTTTAAAAGAACCGCTGTCTTGACTGGGAAGACTGCTGAACTCTCTACGCACTGGGGGAGGAGAAAAAACATTGTATTTCAGTTTTATTATATATATATATATTTTTTTTTTTTTCCATTGTTGTTTTTCCATTGATCCCAGTGAAGCCTATCAGCAGGAATTAATTATTTATTTACGCGTATAAGATAAAGATGGAGTAAAGTGCTGGGGGAGGAGCCGACTCATTACCGCGCCGCTGCGCGTTCTACAGGAAGACTCTAACACTGCTGGGTGCAATGTGCGACAGGCAGATGTAAGCCAGGAACATGGACTCCTTTTTAAAATACCAAAATGGCACTGACCATTAAAAAAATGTTAACCCACCACATGAAATGTTGGCTGTAAAATCCATAATATGTACAAATGTCTGAAAATAAACTAACTCTTCTTTTTTATAAAATGTATACATTTTTTTTTTTTGTTTCAATTATTGTCATACTTTCTCGACTAGAACCAATCATATTACGCAGCGAGCTGAACAAAAGGATATGTAGTCAATCACATCAGTCCCTGCACCATTGAAGCTTGCAATCTCTATTGCCTAACACAAACGCACAGACCAGGGTCCCTTTGTCAGCAGTCAATTACCCTACCAGTATGTTTTTGGAGTGTGGGAGGAAGCCCGGAGCACTGGGAGGAACCCCAGGCAAACACGGGGAGAACATACAAACTCCACACTGATAGAAACATGGTTAGGATCGAACTTATGACCCCGACTCAGTATACATAAAAATAAGGATCGGTTACATTTTTAGAATGCACTTTGTCACTTTTGTTTTTTGGAATCAGTGTTCGTGGTATACAAGACTGCACCAGGCAGACAACATTTTGCTTAAACTGGATCGGTCCTGTGCTTCTGAGGCTCGGTTCAAGAATGCAACATTAACTAAATTCCACACTAGACATTTGCTGCTGAAATCCTTAAACTGTGTTTAAACTCTTGTGACTGGCCAGACAACAAGCACCAGGATCGGTTTCTACTTTGGCCATTTATGTCCATGGACAAACAGATCCCAATGTGAGCAACAGGATAATATGGTGGCAAAAGTATTTTTATTTTATTAAGAAACCTTTTCTCTGCTATCCAAAAACTGTCTTAGAGAATAACTAAAGTCAAAAATAACCACATTAATAGTCGTCAATAACTGGCGTTCATAACCTTTTGTCCACAGTCTTTTGTTCACTGTCAATTTTTCCCCCGGCTGACTGGTCAGTTAGTCATAGTGACAATACCAAACCACTAGTACAAACCCACTTAGATCTGACTTTAAACTACAGGCCTCGTACCTCTAACCAATCACATTGAAACAAGCCTGTTATTATAGAAATTAATTATTTTTTGTGATATCTGTAGTATGTGTTTGCTTTCAGTTCAGCTGCAATAAATTCAAAATCCCAGTAAGAAATAGAAGGATCCGATGCACACTGAGGACCAAGATTTTCTATTAGAAATAAAGTAGGATCTTGGCACCAGGTAGTAGACTAAAGATAAAATGACTACATGAGTATATTAGAAACGTTTTATTATTCTTGTAAATGAATAAGAAAATCACAAAGCGCAAAAAAAAAAAAACATGAAAAATATGCTGTCCGCAAACATTTTGGAGCGACATCGGATTGCAGACATAAATAATGATCGGATTATAGCAAGACCTATTACAGGACCACAAATAAATCAAGCAGTCCCAGGGCCACAAAGATGTAGACTCCTATGAATTCGTTCACATGCTGCCTGCAGTATTTACCATGACGTGTTTGTGATTTGAAAGATCAGATGGAGGAGCTCTGCCCATGGCTGTGAAAGAGAAGATTGTCCACATTTTCAGTGAAAGCAAGATGGTAACTCTCATATGATTTGCAATCTTGACTCTGGGAAGAAGGTAAGGGTCGGTCTTGGTAAATTCCTAGAACCAAACAAACATCCCAGAAATTCATACATTTTGCCAATTTCACAAAGTCTCAGAAACCTACTTTAGTTATACTTTACGCATGTTAAAAAACTGCTACCTGCCAGTGAGGTCGCTCCCAATGTCTGCCAATCGGCAAGGAGAGGGAGAGGTCCAAGTTTGCAGCAATTTGAGATATCTCACAGTAGGGGCCATGGAGACGAGATTCTATGTGATTCGTGTCAAAATGATTCCTGTCCATTTGATTAGGGAAGAGAGCAGGGTGTGGGAGGGGTGGCCTTCTCTCCCCAAAATTCAGGAGTCTCCTGGACATTGCGGGAAAGTAGGAAAGCCTGCTTATAAGAGAACAATCTGGCCTGCTCTAACCTACTGCAGCGCTAGACTTTGTTTCACCAGAGGAGACTTTGATCATGTCTCTTTCACGACACTAAGAGCTCCCTAATGCAGCCTGTGAGTGACAGTCTGGCAGCGAATCAGAATGCAGCGGATTCACTTTGTTTCACTGTCAGGATGTTTGTCTCAATGGGGCCTTTACCCCCTCTCCCCACCGTGATAGAGGACACAGGTCATACTTTCTTAGAAATCCAGATAAATCTCAGGCTTATCGTTAAGTTGAACAGTCACTGTCACTACCATTTGTCCTTATTTGAATAGGGCAGTGAGGGTTTATAAAGGGGCAGTGCAGGATAAAAAAGTAATTTGCTTCTTAATTGAGGGATGGGAGGATTTTTTGATACCTTTGTGGATCTCCTATTTAAGATTGCGTACAGGCTAACTTGTACAGCAGGATCTACAGCAATGACAGGTATGCTGCATTAGTTACAGTGGAGCAGGGTGATAAAACTGGAAAGTCACCGGTTCATGTGAGCACAAAACTGGTCCGACCAGAGCCTGTTATAAGAGACTTCAGTTATTCTACTAGCTTTGTTTTGCTTTGAGCATATCCTTGGTTTACCAATAACACAATGTTGTCCAGTTGCCGTGGATCGTGCTACAGGTTTGCCACTAGTCAACATCGTTGAGGGCCTAAGGCAGAACTGTTTTAATAAATTACTGTACAAAGGTCATTTGTCCAGGGCAAACATGAGACAACAATTACTTTTTAGGGCTTTTGTTGTTGTTTTTTTTTTGCATTTTTTTAAAGATCACATCAACCTATCCTTTTTGGACTATAATGGATCGCAAATGGTAAAATACAAGAAGTCTCTTATTTCAAGGGGTCTACTCATTTCTTTGTTATTCTCAAAATTAGCCTATTAAAACCTGTGCCCAGATTAGGATATCACACTACGTAGGGTTCCAAAATTCATATGAATGGTAACAGTTTAGGTCTCGGATGAGAACGAAAAGAAATGAATGATAAAGTCTTACGGCAGCTCCAGCAATACATTCGGAGGATTATTAGGCAAAGAGTAGCACAAGTGATACAATATTGTAGGGAAATAAAAAATAGATGTTAATGAGCTACACTTATACATTATTAAATACGGATAAATGCCTTGTACTTGATTTATACACCTAACCATAGAGCTATGTACAAGCAGAAGATGGGTGGGCTGCAGTGGCGGATCCAGGGGGGGGGCGATCGGGGCATTGGCCCCCCCTAGCAGCAAAAAGGTCCCAGCCGCCGATTAAAATGGGAGGGGCGGGGCTGAGCGGGGGGGGGGGGGGGGGGGGCTAAATGTGGGCCAGCCAATCAGAGTGGTCCCAGCCGGCGACCACAACGGGAGGGGGCGGGGCCAATTGCGGGCGGAAGCTGGGGTTAACGCAGGCCAGCCAATCAGAGAAAAGGAGGGGCTTGATTATGCAAAATGGCCCCCCTAAACATAAAGTCTAGATCCGCCCCTGGTGTGCTGCAGAGGTCATGTTGCGGTGAGTAGCTGGGTCATTTTTCTGGGCCTAATGGTGTAATCATTTCTCCAGTGAATTAGATACGGATTCATCAAAGCACATACTGAGCGCCAGCTGCTTTTAGTATTAAATGCACCTATTTAGTCTTTGCATACTCCCCAATTCATCAAGGAACGGATCTGAAGATTTGTGCGCTGGACTCAGACTAGCCCTTTAGCTGGAGCAAGAGATACGACAGAAAAACAAGAAATTTTGAGATTGCCAGAGCTGTATTCAAACGTGGCTGCGTGCGTTTGAGTTTGCATGGCCTCACTATACATTGACTATGACCAAACGCTCCTTCCTGCCCTGTTCACTTCCAAAAATCGTAGGCTATAGTAGTAAGTGCTCTTTGCTATCGGTGACGGAGCGGATAGGGCACCGTTCACAGACGTATCTCCCGATTCTGGGCATGTTTTTGCGTCCAATGCGCTCAAAATTGGCCGATACATTGATGAATCAGGCCCATTGTGTCCAATCAGATGGTAAGATAAATGATGAATTTACATGACACTCACATGGAAATAGGTACAAAGTGCAGAGAATGTGTCTTGGCTTTTTAGGGACAGACGTCATCTACTGTTGTTGTCAGCCTCTTTTTAGCCATTTTCTTAAAACATTTCAGGCAAGTAAACTTTAAAGGGATGATCTACATAGGCAAACCGAGGAAGAGGGAGGGGGGGTGTACTAGTACCTGAAACCCCCCTCCAAGCCTGGGGCACTGTATAATTGAGGTGCCTGGACCCTGCTCCCGCTTCACACGGCTCTGCTTAAAAAGGGAGAGCTGCGTGCACCTAACAGTAGTGCACACAGCATTGCCCATGTATATTATGGGGATAGGAAGAGTTGGA